>NC_079221.1:19662276-19787276 GCF_029633865.1 Lampris incognitus
GCTGCAGACAGCAAGTGCATGCAAAGTGGAGTCAGACATAGCGTGTGGACTAGCACATCGTCGGAATACAACTTGAAAAAAGTGCATCATTCAATTGCTTCTTCTTCCTCTTTCGGCTTGTTCCCTGTAAACCTAAAAGCACTGAGCCTTTGAAATCACAATTTTTCTCATGCTATCAAAAGCTAGGGGAAGTAGCCAAATTACCTAACTTCCCAGTAAGGTAAATTGGCTACTTAGCCAAATTACCTTACTGGGAAATACTTGGCAAAGTAGCCAAGAAGCCTGCCGAAATGTCCAATGTTTTCTTGTTGGCATATGAATTCTTCTCAATAAACTGGGTTACAAACAGAAGAGTAATCTCTCATCTAAACACTCCAGGAAGATTTCCTGATGTGAAGAGGTAATGACCATCCCTGAACCGGGGGGGGGGGGGGGGGGTTAAGAGTGCATCTGTCGCCATCTTACAATGCTGTGATTTGCAACTGTTCCCCAATCCTCTGTGAATAGTACACATGGCCATTATAACTCTAGTTAATGGTCACGGTAATTTGCGTATGAACCCGATGGTTTGGTTTCGGTCGTTCTGCCACTGTATTGGTTATAAGGGTGGGGATACCTGCAGTCAGTTGAGACTGAAGAGGTCACTTAGATGAGTGAGGAAATGTTTCTCTCTCAGTAAACGTTGCGTCTAGATGAACTGATTCAACTTTCTGGGATTTCCTCACCAGGGTTACTGAGCATGCCTAAAGATAACATCTAACATATTTTATCTTTAAAAGCGTGTAAAACATTTTGGTTTTATGTGTTCTTCACATTTTTTGTTATAAACTAGCAAGAGAATGATAACATCTGTTTTCTCTACTAACAAATTTCGCCTCTAAAAAACAAGCCAAAAAATAATAACAATAATAATAATCATGTGAGGTGTCGATTGATTGATTAGTCTCTAAATTTTATGAGTTTAATCAATACGAATCAAGTTTGGCCACCATGTCTGAAAAGCGGGCTTCTTTTAGGGGCTCCAGTTAGTGGGAAGCTCCGGGGTTATCTGTTAATGTGGATGTTTTTAAATGGTCATCTGACATGTGGGACCATCATAGTCTATACACAACTGAAGGCAGGGGCCGGGCAACCTTGTATATTTCCTCCAAACTCTCCAACACATATGAGCCAGATTATTGTCATATCCCATTAATTTTTTGTTTCACCTTCACATCTTCAAAAACGATGCTCGCATTCCACATCTATGGAACCTGTGCCAGTTGATCGTCCTGACCAACTAGCATATTTAGCTTTAGAGGCTAAATATGAGATCTTCTGGACCTCATACTGTCCATATGTAGTGTACAACTTTGTAATTTATTGGTATGTTTTTTGTGCCAAAGACACAAAAATAAATTCCTGTACATTTATTGCACTTGGTGAATAGAGTATTTCTTTTTTTTTTCTGGATGATTTTGTTGTAACATTTCAACCTTGTTTCCCGTGCATTACACACAACCAGTCCAGTGGGCACTGGTGTAACTGGCTACAAGTCTTATAAACTTTTACTTAGTCTCCAATTGGATCAAAGTCTATTACAAATTTCTCAGCTTCTTCTTATACTCCACAATGTGATGTATTTTGGAATCTTACGTTTTGTTTTGGGTTTTTTCTCTCTTTGCAAAGGTTCCCAAACACAACCGGATAGTCCTGGGAGAACCCAGTTGTACTGAAAAGCCATTGCATCAATGATGGAAGGTGTTTGGAAAGTGTGTGCGTGTATGTGCATGTGCATGTGTATGTCTATATGCATATGTGTACATGTATGTGTATGTCTATGTGTGTGTGTGTGTGTGTGTGTGCGTGTGTGTGTGTGTTCATACAGTGGGTGCTTGTGTGCATGAGTATTTGTCTGTTAACAGAAGGGGGTAGGGAGTCAAATGAGAGCCAAAATGAAATTTGAAACCGTCAGTCACTGGAACAACTGTTAAAAGAACTTAACCGTACTGTCTGAAGGACATAAGTGAATCCTGCCAGGACCATTTCTGTGCTCTTCCTCAGCCTTCTACTGCTGCTACCAAACCTATTTACATAGTACAGTAGAATGACACTTAAATCATGGTGCCACACTGGTCTAATGAAGAACAATATATTCTTAATCCTCTGCTGCCTACAGCTTGTAAATACAGATAGAACAGAAGAATAAAAGTGTAGATTTGAATAGAACTGCAATCCTGTATGAAATGCTCTTTTTTTCCTTCCTTTTTTTTTTTCTTTTTAAGACGCTAATGCCCTCAGAGAACATCAGGAAGACACTGAAACAGGTTCCTAAGCTGAGGCAGGGAGAAGATTCAGCCACACAAGCAGGTACATGGAACAAAGGCTTAGGGACAGAATATATGTGTGTGTGTGTGTGTGTGTGTGTGTGTGTCTCTCAGGGGATCAACGTCTCCTTAGTTTTTGACGCCAAGAGACATTTCGACCTGCAGGGGGTGACAAAAATGAGGGCAAAACAGACTCTCTTTTTTTTCATAATTAAGGCTACGAAACATTGCAATAACAATGTGTCTGGTGTTGATTCAGAATCCGAAATTAAATAATTGTTGAGTTTGTCCGAAAAAGCAAACAGTCCTTCGATTTCTAGCCTAATTATTTTTTTAATCCATACTAATTATACTACCCTGCACAGGGAAACAACATTAGTGTGGATTTCATGATAAAACTCCCCCAAATCTGCAAGTGTAGAGTTCCCTGTGGATTCATCTGCTGATGCCAAAAGTATAATAATTCACTATGAAATTCTACACCTGAAATAACAAACAATTTTAGAGTTTGCTGCACTTCAACACACATCTTCCACATGGAATACACATAGGCTACATGTGAAAATGTATAAAAACAACAACAACCCTGCTGTGATGTCAAAAACATTGACTATATAGGCTATAGGTAGCATTTAATGTTTTTAAGCTACAGCATAGTTTGCTTGCACATAAAGTATGTACATAAAGTGTGACAGCCTCTGATTTCTGCGGGTAGTCTCATCAGGGACTCTTAATTTGACAGGCAGTATGATTCATACAGCAAGGCACTGCCATTAAGGCTGACCTAAAATCCCGTTGTTTTGTTACAAGTCCCATTCCTGCGGAAGCAATTTTTCTCCCAGAATCCTTCCGATGTTCCCGTGAAACGACCAATCGCCCTCTTGGACTGAGCCAAAAAAAAAAAAGGCCTCAAGGCATGCCAATAGAAACCAATGAGGTCACTGCTTCTAGGTTTTAATATGACTTCTATGGTCTGTGTATGCATGTACTGCATGTGTGTGTGTGTGTGTGTGTGAGAGAGAGAGAGTGTGAGAGTGTGTGCATGTAAACACAAGCTCTGTTTTTCTGTGATTGGTTCACATAAATTATCAAGTAGATAAATTAGCCCTGGAGGCATCAGCCATTTCGTGAGCTGATTGATGATTGACAACTTGGTAATGAGAGGTCATGACCGAACAGCTTCGAAGGTTGCTCAAAATGTGCCCTTTTTGAAGGCCGCCCTTCCCGGTACTGAAAGTTCATCTCCTGGGATGATCTAATGCTACCAGGTGCAATGGGGAACCAGGCACTGAAGGATACACATGTTTATCGTGAAACATGAGTCGAGGTCAGTAAGCTAGCTCGGTTCTTGTCTCCAATATGGACACATAAAGGAAACAGGTTCACTGTCACTGTCCACTGGCTGGCATGGGTACAACGACCTTAGACATTTCAGGAGCATGCACATTTATCTTCCTTTATCTTTTACCTTGTGCTTTAAATAGTGTGTGCACAGAAACAATGGTCCATGCCAACTATGGAAAAAAATAATCTTTTGGGGCTGAATAATAGTTTTGAATCCCTATCAAGCTAAACAGAAAGCAAAGGAAACATCCCTCTTCTCTTGTCACCTGATATCAATCTTTTTAACAGGCCACACTGTATCCAAAACCATCTGGGAAGTAAGGTAAAACATTTGTTATCTGACCAATAATGGGGAACTTTAATAGTTTAAATTTTAATATCAACAATCCAGCAATCTAGTTTGCAGGAATACGAACCACAACATCTGGAAGCTTTAGCCAAAACGAAAGGAAAACACATAAAACATGTCAGTTAAAAAGTGCCAACAGGCTGGCTGCCGAGGTAGATTTTTATTCATTTGATAGGTTAATTCCTCCAAATAATTACCAAAGGTTGTCAAGTTATCTAGGAAAATGTCAAACAGATCAATTGCTGTACCACAGGGTCATAGACGAAATGCCTGAGCCTAAGCTCTCATCTATCAATGAACCAAGCAATATTTTTAGATAAATATCAGAAACACAGCCATGCTTGGACTGCCCCCTGTATGAAAATCATATTGTGATGTATCACCTCCAGAATCAGAAAAGCAGACACCAGAAGCCAAATAAAATAAAATTTGCTGAAATGTGTCTTGGTGGCATTGCTTTAAAAGAAAGTTAGCGTGTGACGCTGTAAGCAAAGCATGACCTTACAGTGCGAAGGGACAGTGCAGTACATACAGCAAACGATGCACCATGCATATTAGTCTTTATGGAGGTGGTTTGTAGGGGATGCTGCAGTGAGCTCCAGTCTAGAGAAGCCATGGGCGCCTTTGGATTATGATAGACAAGAGTAATTTTTGGGGAACATTTTAGCAATTCTGGATTGATTACACGACACTCTTGATATACATTTTAATTATGTTGGACTATGTTGTAACACACTATACTTCCTGTTGCGAGAAACACTACCTTGTAATTTTGATCGCCTTGTAATTTAGAATTGCCAGCTGTATCAAGGTCACTGTAAGCGAGGACCCTGATTTCCCAGCAATGGCCACTAGTGCTACCAAGCAGCGATTTGTGAACCTCATTCTTACAAATTGTGTGGCTGCTATAAAGGATCCAGCTGTGGCAAAGTTCACAGAGAGAAACCGAGAGAGAAAGAGAGACAAAGACTGAGAGAGAGAGAAAGAGAGAAAGAGAGAGAGAGAGAGAGAGAGAGAGAGAGAGAGAGAGAGAGAGAGAGAGAGAGAGAGAGAGAGAGAGAGCATGAGCCAATCTATCCTCAGTGGAATCTCAGCTTTACCTGCTTTAATTTCCCCCTCTCCGCCCAACAGCTATTGCTGCTTTCCTTCCGCCCTGACTTTCCTTCCTTCCCTCCCTCCCTCCAAACCAAATTTCCTTCTTTCCTTCCTCCCTCCCTCCCTCCCTTCCCCTTCCAATTAGACTTCTCCTCATCCCCAATCTTGATCTCTTAAACAGCGGCAAGGGCTTTGGGCATGGCTCTCGAAGAAAAAAGCGAGAAAGCACCGTTTGACCCGGCCCCTCCTCCCCTCTGCCCAGCTCTGCCTTTTGTTCTGGCTGATGAGGTAATGCTCAAACCATCTCTCGGTGGGACCTGGTGTGATACAAGCTTCAACAGTGGGGAGCCAAAGCTCTGTTCACACATGAGATCAAGATAGTCGGGGGCATGTTTCCACAGATTGCCCAAGGGCCTGTATCTGTATAGGTGTGTCCATGTGAGAGAGGGTGAGATATGCTCACGAGACCTGCTCATAGCTTGTTATTATGATGATAATGATAATGGAAATATAATAACTCCAGGATGAACCGCTCTTTTCAAAACAAAATTGTGTTACAAGATAGGAATCCAAAACATACTGTTAGATCCTTATTTATAGGAATACCAGCATGGTTACATGGGGTCCTATTAAGCATATCCTTTAGGTACTGCAACTGCATAATTGCTACTCCTTAATTTGATTCTTTTGACTGGTTTAATATCCTAAAGCAATGCTGTGTTAACTCTTATTCATCATCATAATGTTAAATGTTCTTGGTAATGATGTAGCCAGAGTAACCAAGCCCAAAGCAGAATACAGTTCCCCTCTTGAATACTGGTTTAATGCTTCTAAAAGTTATGGATTCATGACTTTGTAGGTGGCAGAGTGGAACTTGTGTAACTACCTGGAGTAATGTCAAGTACTTAAATCCAGCCAAACCTCACCAGATTTAGCCAAACTGCAATGCTGGTCTAGTTGTGTGTTCACAATAGTTTTAGAGGCATTTAAGGGGAAGGGAGCTGGAGCAGGGTCAGTGCAGTGAATAGATACATATGTCAAAGGAATTGCATGAGAGAGGAACCGATGCAGACGGAGGGGAAGCAGTCAGAAAGCCTCCCACACTCTTGTCTAATGCCTTTTTGATACAGTAATCATTGGCAAGGCATTTTAATGCCGCCCGTTCACATTGCAACACGACATACTGGCCAGTCTTTGACTTGAAACTTCACCGTCTCGCTATTCCAATACACACCTATCTAAGTAGACTGGACACTTTTGTTGTGCCTGTGTCCTCCACCCCCACATCCCACAAGGCCACTCACTTGGACCCATAAACGCTTGGTAATGCATGTACATCTTGAATGGAGTGCGAAGTCGCTGCCTTCTAGTAATAGGTGTTTTTTTCTATGGCTGCCCATAACATTTCGTCAAGTCTTTGCTGTGGTTTATTTGCTGTGGGTTTTCCCCCTAGAGGAATTAGTAAGCCGGCTTGCCACACTTATATTTTGCTGGCCTCTGAGGTGACACATGGTTGTGTGTGAATGTATGCTTTGCTTGCAGATTGTTTGTAACTTATTCAAAAGCCTTGGCCTCTTACAATTGTTGGGTCCTTTAACATATGCAACAAGTTTTAATTAGGCTGTTAAAATGTCTGTGCATGAGGGTGTAGGAAATTTTTCTTTTCCTGAAATATGAAGTGCGGAGTAATGTCAACAGCTCCAAATTTGATTGAATTGATTTCAAAAGCGTTGCTACGGCAACTGTAGTTTTGCGTGTCAGCCTCTTCACTCGATACTGACTTGGTCTTGGTTTACTCACCCGGCCATTGGTTGCATTCAGACTGCAGGCATTAATTCCTAATCCTTTTTTTGCTCACATCTGATTTTTTTTTTTTTGACATTAATTTTTGAAAGTTACCCATATCTGATATCGGTGCAAACAGATGGCCATCCTGAAATGACTCAAATGTGTATATGAAAAGCGACCGATGTTCGTGACCATGCTTAACTTTTTCCACTAGATTTTTTTCCACAGTGGCCCATCCGTTGAGTTGTATGCCCTCGTGTTCCAGCTGAAGTGGTACATCTCCCCCCACAGATTCGTGATTTCACTGTCTTTACAGCGACTTTCATCAGTGCAATTTCTTTTCCCTCGTGTTTCACCGAGGCAACGACAGTCATTGGTCAGTGAAATATAAGATGTAGTGCCGATACAAGACAGATAATCCTGCCAATCTCTACCATTGAGAATGACAAAAAATCTACCTGAATTCCAACTAGGGATGTGACATATCATATCATTTACAACAATACCGTTAATTTTTTAAATGATAAAAATGTGTCATATCATGATCTTGACACATGATGATGTGTTGACACATATTCGTACCATGCGTTAGAACAATAAACATGAACAAGCATGGCTGAAAGCCAAAGCAGCGTGTTAGCGTGCTTTGAGCAGGAACTAGTTAAGGAAGCCATCTCCATTGTTTGGAAGTGGTTTGGCTATAAGAGGTCAGACCTGCAGCGAACAACAATGATTTGCAAAATATGCAAGAGGACTGTAACAGCAAAAGGCGGAAACACAATTAACTTGTTTCACCACCTAAAGTAGAAACACCAGTGTGAGTACGAAGAAAGTCAGAAGTCGCGTGAGGAGGAGAGCCCAGCAGCTGATGTGCAGCCAAAATAAAGCAGGCAAGTGACGCTGACTCAGAAAAGAATAGCTGGAGCATTTGCAAGTTGCACTCCCTATGAGAGAAAAGGCAAACAGTGGAGTGAAATTACTGAAGTGGTTACATTTTGTCTAAGGATATGATGCCAACCCAAACAGTGCAAAAGGAAGGCTTTAAGTGACTTATTGACCAAGATATGACATCCCTACAAGACAATATTTCTAAAACCCTTTTCCCACTGGCCAAATAACCCGCCAATGTCCGCCTTTGGTCAATGTAAAAAGGCGGATTTTTTTGGCCAGTGGGAAAACAGTATAAGACAGCTCTGCTGGCAATGTATGATGAGTTTCGTGATAGTTTAGCAGCTAGACTATCTTCAGCTGAGTTGTTTGACTCAGCCACGGACTTGGTAGTTGAGCCCAACTTCAGCTCAACCACCAAGGCACAAGGGCACTTGGGCTGGATTGTACTTGGAAGTGCACAAGTCAGCCACTATATTTAAAAGGATGAATGTGCCCTTGAGCAAGACACAAGGGCACAATATTTATAAGGATGAATGTATCCTTGTGCCTTGCTCAAGGGCACATTCATCCATTTCAATATAGTGGTTGACTTGTAGTTGGGAGTGTAGTTGGGAAAAGAGAGAAAGAAAAGATGAACAGAAAGATAGAAACTCCAACTTTGCAATATTCAACAAATTTAGTTTATTCATGGAGGACCATAAAGAATTATTCGAGGTATACATTTAAACTGTGCAGATTAGATGAAGAGAGTTGGATATATATTTTTTTTAATAATGGTATGATATTTGTTTTAAAAGTACAACAGATGATTCGATTGTAACATGATGATTGAGCTATTATGCCTTAGAGGAGCACTTAGGACAGTAAAGTAAGATTCATTTCAGGGGAAGGTTAGGGGATATTTATCAGGCTGGCAGTGCAGCGCAGCAAGCTGCATATCTCAATGTCAGCAGTGGCACTGTTTGTTTTGGATACTGTTTGTATGAAATAGCTCTGTGCAGTTGCCAACTTTTCCTGACAATTAGTGACAGGGAAGAATTTTCTTTGGCACCACACCAGCTGATTTTGTTTTTGTAGCCCCAAACCAAATGGCTTTTTTTTTTATTCCAATGCAACAAATAAGGATGGGTGGTTTTGAACATAGAGTGCAAAGTAGTACAAAGTTTCATCTGCGGTGTGAGCTAATCCTTACAGCAGCAGTGCTGCAGTGTCTCAATGCCACATCATTCATAATGCAACACACCCAATAAAAAATGGGCCCTGCTAATGTTTAAAGGCGCTGTCTGGAGACAATGGTAATATAAAACTACCAGTAACATGGCTGTTGGCATTGCTGGGAACACTGCCGGCGTGTATAAACTGGCTTGTAACCTTTGGGAAGAGTCATTCGGCTCTAGGACTGGCAGGAGGTTGCTGCTTCTGACCATAGGGCGGAGGGTGGAAACCATGCAGGAATTTAAGTCGGTAAGCTGGCAAGATGGACAGCGGTATACTGTTTAAGGGCAGTGCCCCTGTGGAATCCAAGGATGACGGTCAGGAAAAGAATGCAAGGGTTGTGCCAGGGAGCCTTGGTGGCGACGACTGCGGAAGTTTCCGCACCACAAAGCTCGCGAGGCATGTGCGTAGATGAGCCTCTTGGGGGTGGGTGTGACCCTGTACCCCTTTACCCTATTATGCATAAACGTCCCGGGTACAAGGTTAAGTGCCATGGGCATCAGGAGCTGCTGTAAAAATTAATCAATCTGTCAGTTTCTGGGATTATGATTACACCAGGTAGAGTTAAATATGATGTCAGGTGGTTTGAAAATGAGATGAAGAGTTGTGGGTGAAATTGCCTCCTTTCCCCCATATTATGACCTATTCATGAATAAAGTGGTCCCTAGTCTATTGGAGTATCAATGTAGCTATATATATATAACATCAAGTTTCAGGAATTGGCGTCCCACATGTACGTATGTATCATATCTGGTGTTCAGGGCTTTTTCCAAGACATGCATGCACACATGAAAACGCTCACCAGTCACCCGCATATGTAATTTTATTGTTATGTTACAGCAGTAAATGGCTCTATGGCTGGTTAAAGCTCATGTTCGCTGTTGTTTTGGCACCATCCCCGCTTTTCTTTTGATAGCTCTCAGATAAAACATTGTTCTTCAATCAATGTATAAGGTTAGGACTAAACGCAAGAAAATCTGAAGACATATAGGGACTTTTTTTTTTCATCCAAATGAACCTTGATGATGTGCATTGACTGGTGGGTTCTCACATATACCTCATCCTTATCTACCACTGCACCCCTAGCAGACCCCGCATTGACATCTGTTACTACAAAAGTGACAAGTGTTGCTTTTGTCTCCCAAATTCTGTTGCTTTTAGGTGTATCTGTACTTGAATCAAAATGTACATTGCAATCCCCGACTGCGCAACTATCTTCAGTCATTAATAGCAATCAGCCAAAATGTTTCCATGCACTTCAATGGGATTTTTTTTCTTCTCAGCTGCTAAGATAGTGTAGGTTTATTATATTAGAATTGGGAATCCAGAGACCACAGTGATGAATTTTTCCTCCGTCAATAACAAAAGTTGAGTAGGAACCGAGGTTTTGCATCCATTCCTTCTAGGACTCATGGACAAGCACTCGAATGATTGATTTGTTTTAGTTTTGCTATGACATGTAGGCCTGACATTTGAACAAAGTTCAAGATTTTTCAGCTTCCTGCTGTCACCGTGCTGGGTGTCACCCTGCCCCTGTTGGCTGCTGTTGCTCATGTCTGGTTACGTCTGCTGTTGGAAATGACCGTCTTCCTATCACTTGTGGATTTTTTTTTTGTGCAACAGATGTGGTTAAAGAGAAAATTTCCTAAGGGCAATTTGGACTGTAAATATCCATCTTATCTCTTCCTGTCCATGAGCAGATCTGGGCCTGGACTCAGCTGGGCTCAGGTCAGCAGTGCAGGGCCGCCGTGTCCTCTCTGTCATCCTGTATGGGTGGAGTCCTGTTCGGAGCGGACGTCAGAGGATGGGTTGAGGTGAGCACTTCCAAACACACCTCTGCTATCGAAGGGCTTCCCTGGGCGACCATTGAGTAAAATCAAAATAAGCCTAACGATGAGTCATTGTATCACTGGGAAATCTGACAACGTAATCGCTGGATGATATCATTGTTTCTCAAAGCCACATATGACATGCTGTGCTTTGAGCGTGAGCCTGGCTGCTTTTCCATCTTTCACAAATCAAGACTGAATCCAAATGAGCAAAAAAAAAGTTCACTCTGACTTTACCGGGAGGCATCGTGAGCAAAAAGTGTCCCCTATGTCCCAGGTGTAATTAATGGAGCGCCAGTAATGGGGGGAAATAACTACAGGATAAGGCACTGGTGTTTTTCTACAATCTAAGCACCTTTTTGCGGGTTGTGAAATGTTCAGTAGCAGAGGCACAGCGGAGCTGTAGATAAACTCCTCAAGTCCCCGTTTTGTGGTGATCTCACCCTTCCAACCTCTTCCAACACCGTGGCCTTAACTTGCAGTGGCAAAATGGTATATCGTATTACTAAACATCCTCAAAAGGTATAATTACAAGGTAATTATGTGCATTACATCAAGACCAACACAGTGTGTAATTGAAGCAGAACCAGAATAAGTGCTGCTAAATGAGCTTTCCAGTCCTTATCACAACAGCAATGCTCTAATTAGATTGACTGTAACTATATACTATGTGGTATTTTCTTTTCATCTTCCACAATTCAATTGTGTAGAACCTTTCAATGTGATTCAAACCCCTTAGACACCAACACACACGTGCACACAAACACACATGTTTGTGTATTTGTACGTGTGTGTGTGTGTGCACATGCTCTGCTCATGTGAGACAGCTGCTCCTCGATTCACAAGGTTACAGTAACAAACTTTTGCTAATGTAAACATCCCGTCCACACAATCTCTTCCTGCTCCTGTCCTATGACTAAATTAACTGGATATTTGCCTTTCAAGATTTTAACTGCTTCCCAGTGTAGGTGTGTGGGTGGCAGAAGCACAGTCACACAATGCAACCTTATCGACATTCTGTATAAGCTTACTGAGCTGAAACAGATTTTCTTTTTCGGTGTTTAATGTATTATTTTCGGTGTTTTAACATTTAACAATTATGTGCCTGACCCTAAATGACTTGTGGTTGAGGCTGAACATTCAGAAGAAGGCCAAGTTTTGTGGGGGGAGGTATTGTATGACCCAGGGATTATATGAAGTCTTACTGATGACCCAGAACACTCCCCCCCAGGAAAAAAAAAAACATCTAGTGTAAAACAGGGAACAATGAAAAACTGAATGATATCAGAGGACATTTCATCAATCCACCTTAACTATAGAGAGAAATGGAGGCTAGACTAAGGTGAAAACCTTTCCGAGTCTGCATCTAAAGGTTTAAATTTTCTCCATCTGCACAAAAAGCAAAGCAGAATGAACAAATTATTCTTCTATCACGCAGAATTCCCTCTATCTTTGACCCTATCTATCTTCCGTCTCAATTTCAGTGATGCAAAACTTAAGAAAAGAGAAACTAAATATCGAAACGAGTATCGAGTGTCTGGCTGTGCATGGCTGTATTCACAGTGATGACCTCTACCATATTATTGTTTCTGAAGATTCTGAGCTGAATTTTATGCTATCAAATACAAGGGAGGTTCCCCAGATGTCAGCTCCTCACTTTATTTTGCTGCAAGGCTCACAGGAAGCATTGAGACCTGAGGAAAGAGATGGAAGGGAGAATCATGAGAGCGAGAGAAGCAGTGGGTTTGAAAGAGTGGGGCGAGAGATGTTTTGTGAGGGAGACAAAGAGAGAGGGAGATGGGGTGAAAAGGGGCAAGAACTGAGGGAGGATTGGAGAGAGAGAGAGAGAGAGAGAGAGAGAGAGAGAGAGAGAGAGAGAGAGAGAGAGAGAGAGAGAGAGAGAGAGAGAGAGAGAGAGAGAGCTAAGTAGAAAATGGAGATTGAGAGGACTGGAACAATAGAATGGAGGGAGAATATGTGGGAGGGATTGAAACAGTGAGGAGGACAGAGATGGGTAGGAGACGAAAGACTTTGGCCTGGGGACACCAAAGCATCCCCCGGGACCCCGCATTTGGCTGCTTCACTGGGGCTGACTTCACACAAGGCACCTGAGTACACAGATTTATACATAGCCCCAACTATGCATGTGCCTGAGCCGGAATATTCGACGCGCTGCCTACTGACATCACTACAGCTGGTGTGAATTTAGCAGAACTCAACCTAGGGCTGGCTCTCAGCAACACACACAGCCCCAATCCCAAACCCCCATCCCATTCCGCCCAACACACACACACACACACACACACACACACACACACACACACACACACACACACACACACACACACACACACATGCACCATCACCCTTCACATCCTTCTCCCATTTTTTTCCCCTCTTTCTTTCTCTTCTCCAAAGCCAAGCCGATCAGGGTAGCTCTCAAACAGCTTAGGGTAGAGGCTGATCCACCATAAGCGCCCAGGAGACCACAGAGTCTGATGTATTTGACATGAGAGGAAAACCAGTGTCAGCCGAAGAACATCCATGCCTGTCACATCCACTGACCTCCCAGGGTGACAGCGTTTACCACCTGTGTGTGTGATCAGGGGCATCACTTCGCTTGTAGCAGCTCTTGAATATTGACAATGTGAATCAGTTTAATTTCAGTCACTCCTCGCTGTATAACGTTTTAATACATAAAAACATATCTCGCTCACTTTATACTCCCAATTCATCGTCGTGTCATATGACCAATAAAGTTAATGCTTCAAGCTAGTTTTGTCAACGATTACAATAGCCTACAATGATCCAGTTTTTTTTTTTCTTTTAAAGACATGAAAATGAAGGGTACAAAGCATCCTCTGATCTTCCCTCGGCTATCATCACCATTTTTAATTTGAGTCCTTTAGAATCCGCCTCATTGGGTAAGCTGACATCTTGCGGTTATCACTCCTCAGACATGTAAAACATTAAATGCACATGAAAAATATTGGCACGGCACGTGTCTCCGGTTTATAAACAAACCTTCTTTTTCCTCCCTCTGTCCGGCGTTTTCCACTGCAGGGATGGATGGTTATAATGAGAGTTCCAGCGTCCAGCTATTTTTAAGGCTGGAGACAGGCTGTTATTGCAGTGGAGGTAGCGAGGCCTTTGGGGTGTTGGATTATTCCACAGAGCTGCACTCCAGACTTTATGGGCCTGAAAATAACTGTCCTACCTAGCCCTCCCAGCCCTCCCCCCGGTAATCACAAAGTGCAGTCATCCATAAATGAACGTCGTATCTGCTTAAACTGTCATCTCACCAATATTAGGTGAACCCGAGTTCAAGTGCGCACATCAGGTTCTGGGAAATCAGATTAATGTCTTCGAGCTTTCTCCCGCTCTTACAGTCATTCGCTTGGCTTTGTTCACGAATGGAATGCGTCAAGGTCAGTCCAAACATGAAGCAACTGACATTCAGGAACTTTCCACACCTGAAAGTCCGAACCAAGCTTCATGTTTTTGTTACATTGTATACATCTGATCCCGTTAGTTTTGCTTTCACACTGCAATTACGTGAGGGGGTAACTGATGTACCTATATCCTGTCATCATCACCTACGTGGGCTGCGTCGCCCCTATACAACACTGATTGGTTTGTAGACAGGCATGTGTCTGATGTCATCGGCGTGTTGTCAGTTTGGCACGTAGCCTTCTATCGTTGTTTGAATTAAGAGAGAAAAATTAATGAACAGATTCATTTTGTTGCTAGGTAACAATGGCATTATTACCAGCAGCACCAACTTCAAGATCAATACTTGAGACTTGATCATATTTCAATTAAAGACATGGTCTCCTGGCGTCTGGGTGGCGTGGCGGTCTATTCCGTTGCCTACCAACACGGGGCTCACCGGTTCGAATCCCTGTGTTACCGCTGCCCTGGTCGGGCGTCCCTACAAACACAATTGGTTGTATCTGCAGGTGGGAAGCCAGATGCGGTTATGTGTCCTGGTCGCTTCACTAGTGCCTCCTCTGGTCAGTCAGGGCACCTGTTTAGGGGGAGGGGGGGGGAATAAAGCATGATCCTCCCACGCGTTACGTCCCCCTGGTGAAACTCCTCACTGTCAGGTGAAAAGAAGCGGCTGGAGACTCCACATGTATCGGAGGAGGCATGTGGTAGTCTGCAGCCCTCCCCGGATTGGCAAAGGGGGTGGAGCAGTGACCGGGACGGCTTGGAAGAGTGCGGTAATTGGCCAAGTACAATTGGGGAGAAAAAGGAGGAAAAATCCCAAAAAAAGAAAGAAAAAAAAAAGTGGTCTCCTCCTCTCCCCGTGTGCTACCATGGCTCATTTTTCCTTTTTCTGGTTCTGACGATAGCCTGCCCGAACTTCCTGTAATTAATCCAAAAGTCCGAACAATCCAAAAAAGGTTTTCGCACTAGAAACGAACCGAACCATGGTTCAGTTTGATCCGGACCGAAACCCCCTGTTTTCGTTAGACCAAGGTTCAGCTGTTTGGTTTGGATCGTGGTCCAGGGGAGGTTTCACACCTGCAATTTTGGTTCGGATCAAACGAGGTAGGTGTGAGAGGGCCCTCATGCACCGGACCTGGGGCCACAGAGCCTTCTCCATAGCTGCCCCCTCCATCTGGCTCCCCCTCCCCAAATACATCAGAGACTGCACACATCTGTCCACGTTCACATCACTAGTCAAAGCTCACCTCTCCAGAATTGCTTTTAATGTGTGATTAATGTTGTGTGTCACATGTTTTTGGTGTGTTACTCATGTTTATCCTAACATATGTAAAGCATATTTGAATACTTTGAAAAGTGTTGTACAAATAAAATGTATTATCATTATTATTATCATTATAGTGCTAAAGTTGAGGAGATCAACATAACCTTTACGGTTTAGCATTGTTTTGTGCTGATCAAGGAAAGGAAAACATTTGGCAAGGGGAAGGACAGAGCGCACTGGGAAGCCGTTCACAGATTATGAAAAGATTGTGTTTAGTATAGTGTATTCAAAAAACACAGCCGCATCTAATCGCTTGGAACTTTTTTTGTGACCTTTGCCAAATGCTTCGTCCTCTCTTCACCAACACAACAGGAAGACATTACTGCATCCTCAGCAGTAACCAGCAGACCTTATTGGGCAAAAATAATGATTTCACTACTGGCAGGTGCTTTGGTTAAGCTTTTTAAAGGCCTACTTTTATTTTCTCACACTTTACACATCATTTCAGGGAAACTACCCCAAACCCATGGTGAGTATTTTTGGTAAAATAGTTGACTCACCGTAAGACGCTGAAAAAGCACATCAGCTCAAAGCTCGAATGTCATGTAAAATGTAAAATGATTTTGATCTAATGCAGCAGCTCACACGGGGAGCCTGCTACAGGATAGCGTCTCCAAACGTTCCAGCAGGTGTGGTCAGTGCGCTCACAAAGGATGATGGGAGAACATGAAACCAGCAGGCCTCTGATATCGTCTCTTTGATAGCTTTCCAGCTGCAGTGTTATTCCGATGGCCATCAGACAGGGTGCAACAAAGGCCTCACTTCTGTGTTTCCACGAGGGGAATAGCACCTGCTGTTTCTCATTTCAGATGTCATTCAACTCACTAGATTAAGAGCTAAACCCAACCCAACCACTTTGGTTTATTTTAGAATACCTCAGGAGTTTGACCTCTTTACTTCTTTGAGGAGCTGGTTAGTTCCTCTTTGTTTGGCGGGACACGAAGACAGTGTCTGGATGCGATCAAGGTTTATCAAAAACGTCACTTAAATTCAAAGATTTAGGTCGAATCCTTTTTATTGTTAATGGTATTTCATCGTGGGTCAAAGGTCATGACCTCTGCTAAGAATGATGCAAAACGGATGTTTGGCTGACAGCATTGAAGTAGTCCATCTCCCTCTTCTGTCATATTAACTCTTGAAAACGCTTCACTTTCCAATTTGTAATAAACATTGACAAATACAGCTAGTTGGACCACTTGAGACCGGCCCTCATGGGTCACTGTGGCGGGATCTCAAAAGAGTTAAAATGATGCAAGCCAAAGTGAAAATGGAAGCGGAGCCAGGGAACAACGGACACAACCTGTAGTTGACTGCACCATGTCTCCAAAGGACCGTAAGGGCTGCTCCAGTATTGTTTGAATCAATAGATAAACAATGTGGTGCTTCAATTACTACAATTACTTATGTTTATTATCTCTCAAAGCTAATCAACAGGCTGCATTTCTACCATCTGTGATAGGGAAGTAGATCACTCAGTTTGTGTATGCCATTGGTTATGTAAACAGCGATCCTAACAAACTTCTGCCCTTGACATATGTTGAGCATTTGGAGTTCATTTTTTGTGATATTTTCCACCTGCAAATGTTACCCAACATAATGTAGATGGAGTTGCAGATGGGGCATTAATGCAGATTGCCATTGTGCACTGGTTATTATCATGCATTAGATTTGCAGTGCAACAGGTGCAGTTGAGTACTGTGTTATGCTGACGGTGGAGGGATTTGGGGGTGTGACAGCATACTTTTAGTAGATACATGTAGATATATTTAGGTACAAGTTTTAGATAATACATGATTGCAACTTATGAATAACAATGCAAGATGAAGAAAAATAAAACAAGCAAATATGTCATAAGATGTATTCCAATTTCTAAACATGGTTATACGGTCTTTTCACCCCACAAAAGCTGCACGCGTATGATACAAATGCTATTCTAACACCATGTTAGGTCTTGTGTGAGTTGGATGAGCCAACGTATCTATGATGTATTACACTCAACAATAAACTTGGTTAAATAAACATGATCAGCCAGTTGTTTACTGACAACTCGTAACTTGTTAAAACTGATTGGACACAAGTGCGTACTCCGCTTCTAAAAGACCTTGTGTCTTCTTACTTGAACTTACTTACGTTGGAAGTGAGCTGATGAGCAGAAAAGGGGGAGACGCTTACGTCACTGGAAACTGAGGGGTGTGAAGCTATTTTACAATTTCATAATTCCATAAACAGACAAGATAATCCTTCACAACATAATTTAATCAGGTCACAAACCAACCAGGCGGTGCACCACTGAGCAAAAGGAATGTCAGAGAGACATGAGTGGTTTTCTTTCCAAGTTTCCAGCTGAGCAGGGGAATAAGATTTTTCTGCCTTTTCAGGAACAAGACAGCTAAAGAGCACACACATATCTGAGTTCATAACATTCAAACACCCTGTGATGTCTTTTACTTCTGCGCCAAGGAAACGAATTTAGATTTGCAAGGTCTACTTCAGTGTCTTTCAGCATCTCTTTTTTTTTATTGTATGTGACGTGTTATTCTTGTGCGATGCATTTTATGTACCTTGAATGTCAGTGAGTCATCAATTTAACATAGCACCAATGTCACCATGCCAAATTCACGGACATTTTTTCTGTACCTGGCAGAACAGAGATTTGGATTCTGAAACGCTCAATATCTCTAATAACTGTGGCAAACGTGCGACATAATAACTGGCGTACTATTCACTTAGCATTGAACGCATTATTTTAAAATGCCATGCAGAGCACACAAGGTCTCTCATTTAAAATGGGAAAGAAAACAATGGACCCTTGAAACGAGAGATAGCTTTGCTTACCGGTTGCCATGGAAATAGAGGAAGCAGTCCCCATCAAGCAGGAGGCTCTGTTGGCAGGAGCGCTCCCAGAGGGGTTGTTCATTGTAATTTGTGTTGATAATTGGCTATCTTATTATAACAAGCTGTTAATCTGGTATTTCAATATGCGTTTCCCTTTCCTCAATGTATTTTCAAGGGCTGCCGGGGACATTTTCAGCTTGTAGCTCACTGAATGACTTTTGCAGAGCCTCGGGTATCCTGACAACAACCCGATTCCTTTCTGTTGAAACGTAAAATAACCCTGCGAAGGCTCACAGAGCAAATGTTTTAACTTGTTACTGGAAGTCAAGTGTATCAAATTGAGGGACGTAATATTGTTTAAAGAAGGACAGGTAGTCTTACGCAGCAATGGGAAGAACAGATGGGCTGAAAAATTACTGAATTAGTGAAGGGGATTGTACTTGCCAACCATGGTATATTCCATTTTTTTGTGTATTTTTATGCATATATTTCAGATCTATGCCATTTAAACAAGAAGTAAGTGGATATGACTACTCAAGGACAGCACAATGTACAGTTGCGTACTTTACTCTAGAGATGACTTGCGTATGCATCATTGTATCTTTACAATCTTATGTATCATAACCCAGGCCATTATGGAGGTCACATTGTACAGTCACGCAGCCATGCAAAGGTGGAAAATGCACAGCTATGTTACAGGCAGTGAAAATTTGACATTTCATGGGAGAAATCAAGCTGAATATGAGCTGACAAGGCTTTGGGATTTTCCGTATTAAGTGTTCTGAATGGGATGAATTTCAGAATATACACAACAGCCTTGTGTTTTTATTATGGGACATTAATTAAACTGTAACTTTGCAAGACATATTCAATGCATTTCCCCCTCTAACCAGATTCACTGCCGTTTATAATATGATCTATTGGTATGCTTTAGTTAATAGATTCCTTGTCAAATGCTTATGATTATTTCTGAAGACACAGTTCAAAGTTTGGTAAGATTTTATGTCTTTATCAAGTTGACAAATTGCTATTTGGGGCTCCTTCTTGTGGCCCATCTGTGGCCAGATGTAAATTCATACACTTTCTCTGCAGCATAAATCTTTCCTACGACCCAAGAAAACTTGATTTCTTTCAATCACTGGAGAAATACAAAATTATAGGGACATAAATCAGCCTTCTGAGTTAAACCAGCAGCCAAATCCGACACATCGGTACTCCTGTCTATGAATAAACATCAAAAGTTTTACCAATGGGCCTAATTAGCAGCACCTCTGGACCAAAGCATTGAGGTCTCTTGTAATAAATACCCCACAGCTCGATTAATGCCATAACCCTGCTGAAAGGATCATCGCAGTGCTGCAACTGGCGATGTTTCATGGCATTGTATTCACCAAGACCTCTCTTCCCATTCCAACTTAAATAGCGAGTCAGAGTTTTTTAATTTAAAACAACGCGTATGCCAGGACTGCCGTTCTGACATCCTGAACGTATTAAGCTGTGGAGAAAGACTTTGCAGGATGGGAGGAGTTCTGGAGGGATTTGAAAGCAGTGACTCTAAAGCAGACTTGCATCCATACTGAAGATTTACAGTATCGATATGTGATTTACGATGTGAATGTAAATTTGAGCAGTATTAACATCTCCCCTAATGCTACAATCTAACAACATCTGTCCCCATGTCCACAATCAGCAGGGTCGACGGCCATCAACCAGACGATAAAAACCAACCTGGCCTCTTAACAGCTACCACCAGTCGTCGCAATTCAAATCCAGAATATGTTTCGTGGATGTATGGATGACCACTGATCTGAAGGATGAACAAAGAGGTGAAACCTTCTCTTCAATAGCCAATTATTTATTTTGGAAGGACATTAAAACTGAGATGGAAAATTTGCACATATTTAAAAGAAAGATGAATCATTAATGATATATCCATTTACTCTCCATTCTGTTGCTTGCGTCCATTCATGAAAAAAAAAAAAAAAAACTTTCCGTAAGAATGGCTGACAGCTGAAAATTGCTCGGCAGTGCTTACGTTATCAGCACAGTAATTGTACTGCTTTTGTGGAAAAGAGACGCTACATATCTGGGCAGAACATTTGCCCTGGCGATGTATAATTATGTTACAATCACCAACTAGATCTCCTCATCTCTCGCTTTGTTTCAGTCCTCCAGGCCCGTTACTCTCCCACAAAAGGAAACTCTTCCCTCTCTCGCTCTCTCTTCCTCTTCCTCTCTCTCTCTCTCTCTCTCTCTCTCTCTCTCTCTCTCTCTCTCTCTCTCTCTCTCTCTCTCTCTCTCTCTCTCTCTCACATTTGTCCTTTCTGCAGGGCAATAGAAACAATTTTTCATCGTTTCACAGTGTGGACGATTTGAAAACCTGTTTGTTGTTATAAATACATTATTTGAACCACTCAGTGAGACATTTTCTGGAACTTTTTTTATGAGCTGGATTACAATAAGACGAATAAGTTTGAATACCAGACTTACTGTTGGGGGAGGCTCTCTAGTCTACATTATTTAAATGTCCATCTAAATTGTGAACAGGAAAAACAAGATGGAGGACAAAACAGGGATGGAAGTCATACCTTTTGTTTCACTTTCATTCATCAACAGTGTTAGTTTTTAATTTGCCCCAGGATTAAATAGTCTTTACAAGTGTTTTTGGTTGAAATCTGCTTTAAATCTGTGTCTTAATTTGTTGTTGCAGAGGTATATAGATATCTATTTAAGGTATATATGAAATACATGTACAGATATATTTGTATTTTTCTAATGTAAACTAAATAAACGTGTTTTGAATTGTCTCTTTCACACACACACACTGATGGTGGAGGCTGCCATGCAAGGTGCCAACCTGCTCATCAGAAGCAGTTAGGGGTTCAGTGTCTTGCTCAAGGGCACTTCGACAGGCTCTCTGGAGGAGCCGGGGATCAAACCAGCAACCTTCTGATTAGTAGACAACCCGCTCTACCTCCTGAGCCATGCACTGACTGATGAGATTCAAAGATGACACCTGTATTCGCATTTCACAACTGGTTGCAAACAAATAATCCTTTAAAGTCAGACTGACACACCGATATTTTCTAATATCACTTTAATGTTTTTTTTCAGAAGAGACCATACAAAATGAATAAAAGTAAAAGGTAGAATTCAGTTTTTCAAATGTTCTCTTTTTAAAAGAGCTCCCCCTGGTTCAGTATCTGTTTTAGCTGGTCTTTTTTTCTGATACTCATGACATCATCAGACACAATCATTTCGACACACAGCCTATCAGATCACATCAACACAATATGAACACCACCTGCCCTAACTTGTACCTGTCACTCAAATGCTAGTTCATGAACATTAATGAGGACTAGACCACTCCCCCACCCCACACAGTTCTTGACACTACTGACCACAGTTATGGATGAAGGTGTAAAAAACAATATAAACCAAAGAAAAGTAAGGAAAATGTTGCTGAATGTTTTATCATGACATCTTCCAGATTTTTGACAATGAACAGTTAAATCTGATTAGTGATTTCAATCCGAATTTAACAATATCAAATCGACCACAATCAATCGGATGAGATTAACATCAGAACCTAAAAAAATCCAACAAAAAGAAATAACTGCGTGTACTCTAAGAGTCCACCCATTTTATCATTGGAAAGCACCACACAACACAACAACAAACGTTCTACCTCCAAAAAAAAAAAAAAGGCAAAAATCTGCAAACAAAACAAGCAAAACCCCCAACAACAAATACGGTCGCACTAACAGTCATTTTGTGGATGTGTTCCCAAAAACTGTTATCGGGCTCCCAGTTTTCACACACTTAAGCTCCAGTCGGCCTGGCCCCATCACTCGTCATATTGTCCTGAGTGCTGAGAGACCCGTGCTTCTGGTTTCCAAAATAAGTCATCAACAGGGCCTTCTCTGTGGGATGAGACAAAAGGAGGCTGATGGGAGCCCAGAGCTCTCACATTATGGCCCCCAAACAGCTGAAGACAACCGCGACAGGCTGAAACTCTGCTGGACTATACAACTTGAATAGGGATATTGGACTCTTAACACGTTTTTAACCATGAAAAAGCTATTGAGCGCCAAGCATAAGGCCAAAGCAAGTACAGTACATTTTGTTCCCGAAAATGCCCCCACTGCCATACGCACACACACACTCACACACACTTGTGCATGCACACACATATACCCATCCCTTCACATGTCATTAGATGTGAAGTAAACTGGTATTACAACACAGCCCACAGACAATACCTCATCTGAGGTCATTTACTTTAAGCAAAAAGCTGGCTATGTGGAAAGGAGCTATGGCTTTCCTCTTTCAAATTTTGCAATTAATTCAACAGAACGTGGTGAAAAAAAACCCCGTGGTGATTAACTCTTCATTTTTGTTTTTAGCTGAGTGGTAGAACGGTATATGTGTGAGCCGTCCAGTAATTCAAATGACTCAAACAGTCTCAAACATAGACTGGCACAGTGCAGAGAATTGACTTCAATTTTTTGGCACTGTATTGTCATTGCCCTATGTGGCAAAGACCACCCATCTTCACTTGAAGGCTAAAACTAGGCTAATTGCAAAAAAATATGTGCGAATACAAAGCGACCCTGGTCTTGTTTCGAGGGACTACAGAGCCAGGAATCTACATATGCATCCCATTTGTATAGCTGTACTTGCTTGGAAGATGTCACAGAACAGGTTAGTTAGTCAGTAGAATAAAATGGACAAAACGAAGTCATATTTCATGCACCTGCAGTTTGTCACGGGAAGCTTTATTTGGCTGACTGTGTAACATTAAACATCGTATCACACAAATGAAATGGGCCAAACAGAGAAAAGTTGACGCTCGCTGAAATATAATTCTATCAGCTGCACCCATACCCAAGTCCTAATGACGACAGTATCTCAACCCCCACAAAGTTATGTAATAAAACAATCCCTTTCCCACCCCGTAAGTGTATTTCTATCAAATACCATGTCACGCTACATCATTCTTTTCACACATCTGTCACATTCAGAGGATTTTGGATTGTGGTCTACAATGATTACATGCTTTGGAAAGGGTTTTGAATCACACTATGATCGCAGAGTAAGCTTACAGCCAATAACCCCTTGACATGAAAACCAACATTAACTGAGAACCTCTACTAAATGAGATATGTTTTTTTGTGAAGGAAGACTTCAGAAAGTTAAGAGCATTACCTTATATTATCAGGGCTCCAGGTATAAAATGGTTGTCAGTAGGAAGGTTCAGATTAGCACTTTCTCCCATAAAGGAATAGCCGAGCAATACGCACAGGTAGTTGGAGCAGTGGTGGTTAAGAATTCAGAAATCACCCACCCCCAAAAAAATAATAAAATAAAATGAAAATAAAGAGCACAAGATAGGCACATGCAAGACAATGGGGAAAGTCCAGTCAAGAAAACAGGATAAAAAAAGGGATGTTGTCAGCTAGAAAAAAATAGGGGAGGAACGGATGGTGCAGACAGAAAAATGAGAGGAAGAGGTGGGAGAGGTGGAGGTATCTTAGGACGGCCGCCTAGAGAGCAAGAGCAGGTCCTCTCACTAAGCGCCTATTTGCTGAGGTACAAATCACTGCTTGGCCGGGCTGGCCCAGAGGGGAAAGCACTTTTCCTCACCTCATCGTCGGGCCTTGGAATCCCTTTGCACTTTTCCAGATGCTTCAACGGCAGCAGACAGCATCAGTCCCGCTTCCGCCAGCCTGCCCAGCCGCCCCAGCTGTCCAACCTGTGCAACCCAGCCAGTGCCGGCTGCAACTGCTGGGGGACTGGGAACCCAATTCCATTCCCTCGCAGGAGACCAATTTGAGAGGTGGTTTGACGGAAATCCCTGCCCCCCCATCTCCGGCCCTCATGTACCCTGCAAACAGCCTAATTGTTTTATGGCGTAGTGAGGGTGGGTAGGGGGTGGGGGTGCGTAAGGAGAGAAGGGGGGGGAGAAGGGAAGAAGGAGGGGACCAAAATGTCTGTTTTCCACCTCTCAATTGGCTGAAGTGATGATGGGATTTGTATCAGCTGGTGCTCGTGTTTGTTTGCGTGTGTGTGTGTGTTTCAGTTAATTTGAACATCCATCCATCTTTCCATCTATCCATTAATCAGACCTGACACAACAACCTCACAGATGAATCCGTTTTCATCCTCTTTTTGGAAATTACTACAGTCGTCTTAAGCCCTGTTCAGGCAACTCCCCCACTCTATTATTGTAGCTACCTGAATTGTCATTCAATAGGAATAAGCTGCAAACTCTTCTAGATATGCAAACACAATGCAAAACCAATTTTTATTGCTGTGTACATTCATTGTTTAGGTGGTAGATGTGAATTTTACGGCAAACTTTGTCTTTGTCTGTGTATTAACCTCTGGCAGACAGAATCACGACTACAACCCAGACAATGAAGGTACACCAAAAGGATTGGCTTGAAGGAAAGTGTTAGATACACTTGTTTCAGTACAACTTTGATCATGTGATCATGCCAGGATTCATTAAGGGACAATATGGATGCACTAAATTTGGAAATGGCTGACACTGGTATCCAATCTGCAAAATCAGATAAGGAATTTGTCAGGCGTACAAGGTTACGATGTTTCAACTTCATTTAGCAGACGCTTTTATCCAAAGTGACATAGATCTGAGAAGTAACACAACACAAGCAAGGATCTAGTCAGGGGACAACAACGTAAGTAAGTGCCAAAAAACTAGGTACAGGTCCGACAGGACTTGCATTGTGATCAGATTGTAAGATGGGAAGTATTCCAGCAACAGTTCACTTACAATGTAAAGAGACAGAGAGGGAGTACATGTGTGCGTACAGTAACGCAAGATGCATCAAGGCAGTTTTTCCAAGCCCAGTGTGCACAAACCAGAATGTGCCTATAAATTCTAGTCTCAAAAATAACAAGACAAAAAAAAGTAATGTCAAAATTAGAGGAGGTGCTATAGGTATGCTCAACAATAACTTAACTGTATGATTTCTATGTATTCTATCAGCAGGCCAATCACTGCTGTATGCTGGCACTAAAAGGTGGTTGATGCCTACCCTGGACATTGTGTGTATGTATCTACAGTAGCAGGGAAATGCTGACAGACAACTTCTGACTACCCTGTGTATGCACGCCAAAAAAGAGAAGGGCTTTTTTTTTTCAGGTCTCTGCTTTCTTTCAAGAACCTGGAGTGGTAGAGGGTCTCAAGGATCTGACCAAGCTAATAAAATCAACTGAGTGACATGCCAAATAAGGCAACATGTGTGTCACAAATGCCTAATTGAGCACACACCCCCACACACACACTTATTTATTTACACAACACACACACACACACACACACACACACACACACACACACACACACACACACACACACACACGGGTTCACAGACATCTGAGCCCATTTATTGAGGCTTGTGGGGCTCCACGACCCTTCTCAGTTTCCACCAGCTGAAAAGAACTTTCCAGTATGATGAAGGCAGCCGGCTGGAGAGCACAGCCAGGCAAAAGCCAACTTTTGGACCAACCAGGGCCAAAATTCTCCCAGCTGCTTCCACCAAGCCTAATGTACAGACCCATGTGTTCACACAAGATTTGAAACTCAAGCCCAGTAGCGCAAGCTGTTCCACAACCCCTGTTACCATATCTTATCAAGCCTGCTGCAATCCCACCACCCCATATCGCTTCTGGCAGGCAAAGCAAAAGTAGTCTTTAAAGTGTAATAGAGTTGATGGGTTGCTGAGATCATCTTCTGCCGTGGCACGCACCACAGCACACTTTACATGTGCTGCACCTGTCTGTGTTTTTGTGTGCAACTGTGCGAATGAGTGAAGGAGACAGAGTAAAAATATTCTGAAAAAGCATGTGAACAATATTTGACACCACATCATTGGATGCCGGACAGCAATGCTCCGCTTCCCACTCATTCGTCCATGGCCATCCACAGCTGGGTGCTGCCCAGTGCAACCACTGGGATTTTTTTAAACAGTTGTTGCCCCAAAGCATGCTCCTCTAGAGCAGTTGGAGGTTAAGGACCTTGCTCAGGGGCACGCCCATAGTAGCTTGCTCCCGAGCCCAGGTTTGTCTGAGTCAGCATTTGAAACAGCAACCTTCCAGTGACACTTATATAAGCAGTAAGTGCTGCAGCAGCTTGCATATAAGATAAAATTGCTACTGGGGCTGTCAGAGCGAATGTTAAGGTTTTAATCTTTGAAGTCTTAAAAAAAAAAAATCAGTGCTTGAATCCTAAATCATGCTTCAAACAGGAAAATGCATTGAGGGATTGATAGTTATTAATTTCAACAAATCAAAATGTAACGAACTTCACAGTATATGCAGAAATGTGTGGTTTCATCAAAAATAAAAGTTGATATCTGTTTCAAAGACACGGTAGTTGATGTGTTGCCTGTGAATTATATTCTTAGTGGTACGCCTCCAGCCTATTACGTTCAATAGAGTGGTATGCTGTCAAGTTATTTTCTTTACAGTTGCAGAATCAGATAGCTTCCACATTTTTCATCCATTCATATATCGTTAATTAATATTTGAAGCAAGTTTATTCATCTACAATTACAATTTGTCTATTATTATCAGGAATCGGAAACAATTTGTCATTTCTTTCATGTACTTGCATACACAAAAGAAACAAAATTCTGTTTCCCCCAGCCCACAGCAGTGCGACACAAAAGATAAAAGCATACATCCCAAATTTCCCAAAAATGACATCACCAAAAACATACAAAAACAGACAAAAGCAAAAAAAAAAAAAAAAAAAAAAGAAAAAACACAAACAGTTAACAACACAGTCCAAAAATGCCACTGTCCAGAGAACGAACGCCAGCCAGGATGACTGTCAGACCTGCCGGTCTGCATGGGCTAGCAGTTAGCTTAGCCTGCCAGACCACCCTCAGTGTTTCCTCCTCAGATGCAGCTCCAGCAAGGTCATGGTCCCTGGGCCCACCAGACGCAGCAGATCAGGCTTCTCCAGCCGATCCAACGCCAGCTCTCCCAGCCAGAAACCTTCAACACACCTCCCCACACTCCACACGACGACACTAAAAACACAGTCAACACTAGGCAAGACTACCACAAGATTGCCCTCGGTGTTATCGGAACTGCCGGTCTGCATGGGCTAGCAGTTAGCTTAGCCTGCCCCGCATCGACCTCCTGTCAGACTGCCCTTGGTATTACCCCTTCGGGCACAGCTCCGATCAGGGTCGTGGTTCCTGGGCCCACAGGATGCAGCAGACCAAGCTCTCCCAGCCGATCGAGTGCCAGCTCTCCCAGCCATCAAATGAAGACAAAACAAACTTAGGCACAGACGTGGACAAAGACACTGCATGGATGGTACTGGGTGAGGCCACCGCAAACGTAGGTTCGCACCACCATCTTCCCACACTGGTACCGGGTGAGGCCACTGCAAACGTGAATTTGCACCGCCATCTTACCACACCAGAAGCGGAGACTATTAGATCAACGTATGAAAATTGCATCATTCTGTGAAAAAGCCACTAGTGTCAGAGCAGAGCCATTTGTGTAATGCTGCACCTAGCCTATATTGAATGTATTAACGACCAAAAAAATGATTAAGATTCAAATCAATTTTGATAGTTCTAATAGTTCCCTACAAAAATATAAACTAGATTTGAAAATAGATTATCATAGTTGGGATGTGGAGTGAGTATACTGTTCCTACTTTGCTGTGTCTCTCATTCATTTCACCACTATTAAGTTTTGGTACTGCTTAAGATTACAGCCCACAACATACAGCCTAATTACTCTGTACAGAACTTCAACCATCTACATTAAATATTATTAATTATTATTAAATATTATTAAATTAAATATCATTAATTAAACAATTTTCAATAACATAATAAATGTTAACATATTTAAAATTTAAAAAATATAAAATCCAATCAAAAACTTTCTTAATATATTGATATATTATCTATTCATTTATTTATTTTTTTATCTTAAACATACACTATATTGGTTCCATGTGCGGGAAAAAGTATTTCTGGTTCAGTGGAGTTCATATTTTCATGTAGAAAAGCACTGTAAAAATGTAATGATTATTATTATTTATCATTATTATGTTACCAGCAGCTAGCAGCTTTTCGGTATGCTTTTGGGTGCAGCAAAGCACAAAAAAAAGAAAAGAAAAAGAAAATAAGGGAAAAAAAATGACAGAGAGGTAGCCAGGCTAAAGACTTGAAAATGAATGAATCAAGCAGAAATGGGCGCTGCAAAGGAAAGAGAAAACGAGAAAAAGAGAGGGAGGTGTCACTATTAAGAAATGTGCCATCAATTGACACATTTTTGTGAAACAAAATTAGGATGTAAAAGTTGTTAATATTAACATCGTTGCTGAAAATTTTCAGCAGAAAGATGACATGCAAGCTAACTGGGAACTAGAGGCAACTGTAAGTGCTTGCAGCAGCCCACCACAACCTGAGGTTAGCTGTAGCAGCAGTTCATAATCGCTGTAGATTTACGAGGCATCTTACCCAGCGTTGTGGGGGGAATTCAACAAAGAGGCTAGCGCTGTTCTTATCGGTCGAGCTCCTGTTTCCTTTCACAACTGAAGAAGCCTGTATTCAGCCTCAACCCATGATGCTGGCTTGTGAGGTAAAGTACACTCCCTTACTAACACTACTACTATTACCACTTTTGTATGCCCCCATTAGGGGTCGCCACAGCGGATCATCCATTTCCATCTCTTCCTGTCCTCTGCATCTTCCTCTGTCACGCCAACCACCTGCATGCCCTCCCTCACCACATCCATAAACCTCCTCTTCGGCCTTCCTCTTTTCCTCTTCCCTGGCAGCTCCATATTCAGCATCCTTGTCCCAATATACCCAGCATCTCCCCTCCGGCATGTGGCCAAACCATCTCAATATTGCCTCTCTTGCTTTGTCTCCAAACCGTCCAACCTGAGCTGTCCCTCTAATATACTTATTCCTAATCCTGTCTTTCTTCATCACTACCAATGAAAATCTTAGCATCTTCAACTCTGCCACCTCCAACTCTGCCTCCTGTCTCTTCGTCAGTGCCACTGTCTCCAAACCGTATAACATAGCTGGTCTCACAACCATCTTGCAAACCTTCCTTTTAACTCTTGCTGGTACCTTTCTGTCGCAAATCACTCCTGACACTCTTCTCCACCCACTCCACCCTGCCTGCACTCTCATATTCACCTCTCTTCTGCACTCCCCGTTACTTTGGACCCCAAGTATTTAAACTCATATGTCTTCGTCACCTCTACTCCTTCCATCCTCACCATTCCACTGTCCTCCCTCTCGTTCACACACGTATTCCATCTTGCTCCTACTGACTTTCATTCCTCTTTTCTCCAGTGCATACCCCCAGTGCATACCCCCATCTCTCCTCAACCTGCAACCTACTCTTGCGACAGATCACAATGTCATCATCCCAAACATTGTAGTCCACGGAGACTCTTGCCTGATCTTATCCATCAACCTGTTCATCACCATTGCAAACAAGTGCAGAGTTGATCTTTGATGTAATCCCACCTCCACCTTGAACCTATGTCACCCCAACCGCACACATCACCGAAGTCACACAACCCTCATACATATCCTGCACCACTCCTACATACTTCTCTACCACTCCCAACTTCCTCATACAATACCACACCCCCTCTCTCGGCACCCTGTCATATGCTTTCTCTAAATCCACTAAGACACAGTGTAACTCCTTCTGACTTTCTCTGCTTTTCAAACATTCTCAAAGCAAACACTGCATCTGTAGTGCTCTTTCGTGGCATGAAACCATACTGATGATTGCTAGTCATCACTCCTCCTCTTAACCTAGCTTCCACTACTCTTTCCCCTATCTTCATGCTGTGGCTGATCAACTTTATACCTCTGTAGTTGCTATAGCTCTGCACATCACCCTTATTCTTGAAAATTGGTACCAGTATGCTTCTTCTCCACTCCTCAGGCATCTTCTCACTTTCCAAGATTGTATTAAACAATCTAATTAAAAACTCCACTGCCATCTCTCATAAACACCTCCATGCCTCCACAGGTATGTCATGTGGACCAACCACCTTTCAACTCTTCATAGCTGCCCTCACTTCCTCCTTGCTAATCCACTGCACTTCCTGATTCATTATACCCACATTATCCAACCTTCTCCCTCTCTCTCTTTCTCTCTTTTTCTTCATTCATCAACCCCTCAAAATGCTCCCTTCTCAACACTCTCCTCTCTGTTCAGCACATTTCCATCTCTATCTTTGATCGCCCTAACCTGCTGCATAACCTCCTCTGTCCAGATGACACACAAAGTACCTTCCTAGCTGTCTCCCTCACTATTTCTGCAGTGGTTGCCCAGCCATCTGGCAACTCTTCACTACCACCCAGTGCCTGTCTTAATTCCACCCTGAACTCCATGTAAACAGTCTTCCTTCTTAAACTTCCACAATTTGATACTTGGCTCTGCCTTCACTCTCTTCCCTCCTTGTCTCCAAAGTCATCCTACAGCCCACACCCTGATGCTGCCTTGCTATGTTCTCCCATCACCACCATGTGGTCGCCAATCCCTTTCACATCACGCCTCCTACATAAGCTATAGTCCACCAGTGCGCACTTTCCTCCACTCTTATATGTCACCCCGTGTTCCTCCCTCTTCCTGAAATATGTATTGACCACAGCCATTTCCATCCGTTTTGCAAAATCCACCATCATCTCCCATTGTGGCCAACTTATATATGGAAGAGGTAGAACACAGGGCCCTGAACTCCTTCAGAGGAACACCTCTGAGCCACTGGTTCAGATATGTGGACGACACATGGGTCAAAATCCAAACACAAGAGGTACAAGCGTTTACCAAACACATCAACTCAGTGGACAAGAACATTAAGTTCACAAGGGAAGACGTAAAGAACAACAGTTTGCCCTTCTTGGACTGTGACGTCCACACTGGGGAAGACAGAAGCCTCCACATTGGGGTTTACAGGAAACCTACACACACAGACCAATATCTACTTTTCGACTCACACCACCCTCTGGAACACAAACTGAACGTCATCAGAACTCTGCAACTCAGAGCTGACAATGTGCCCAGCAGCACTCAGGCCCAACGGGATGAACATAAACACCTGAAGGGAGCTTTAAAAACCTGCGGCTACCCCAGTTGGGCCTTTGTGAAAACTGCAACACTTTCCAAAAAGACCAACCGTGTGAGCGATGAGGAGAAAAGGAACAGAAGGAATAACATAGGCCTCCCACATGTTTCTGGGGTCTCCGAGAAACTCATGAGAATTTTTAACAAACACCGCATCCCGGTATACTTCAAACCCAGCAACACACTCCGACAAAGACTGGTTCATCCCAAAGACCGTGTACCACACACCCAAAAAAGCAATCTGGTGTATGCTGTACAATGCAATGAGGATTGCACTGACCTATACATAGGAGAAACCAAACAACCACTACACTAACGGATGGCCCAACACAGAAGGCCAAACTCCTCAGGACAAGACTCAGCAGTTTATCTACACTACCGTTCAAAAGTTTGGGATCACCCAAACAATTTCGTGTTTTCCATGAAAAGTCACACTTATTCACCACCATATGTTGTGAAATGAATAGAAAATAGAGTCAAGACATTGACAAGGTTAGAAATAATGATTTTTATTTGAAATAAGATTTTTTTTACATCAAACTTTGCTTTCGTTAAAGAATCCTCCATTTGCAGCAATTACAGCATTGCAGACCTTTGGCATTCTAGCTGTTAATTTGTTGAGGTAATCTGGAGAAATTGCACCCCACGCTTCCAGAAGCAGCTCCCACAAGTTGGATTGGTTGGATGGGCACTTCTTTGAGCAGATTGAGTTTCTGGAGCATCACATTTGTGGGGTCAATTAAACGCTCAAAATGGCCAGAAAAAGAGAACTTTCATCTGAAACTCGACAGTCTATTCTTGTTCTTAGAAATGAAGGCTATTCCATGCAAGAAATTGCTAAGAAATTGAAGATTTCCTACACCGGTGTGTACTACTCCCTTCAGAGGACAGCACAAACAGGCTCTAACAGGTACTATTTAATGAAGATGCCAGTTGGGGACCTGTGAGGCGTCTGTTTCTCAAACTAGAGACTCTAATGTACTTATCTTCTTGCTCAGTTGTGCAACGCGGCCTCCCACTTCTTTTTCTACTCTGGTTAGAGCCTGTTTGTGCTGTCCTCTGAAGGGAGTAGTACACACCAGTGTAGGAAATCTTCAATTTCTTAGCAATTTCTCGCATGGAATAGCCTTCATTTCTAAGAACAAGAATAGACTGTCGAGTTTCAGATGAAAGTTCTCTTTTTCTGGCCATTTTGAGCGTTTAGTTGACCCCACAAATGTGATGCTCCAGAAACTCAATCTGCTCAAAGAAGTGCCCATCCAACCAATCCAACTTGTGGGAGCTGCTTCTGGAAGCGTGGGGTGCAATTTCTCCAGATTACCTCAACAAATTAACAGCTAGAATGCCAAAGGTCTGCAATGCTGTAATTGCTGCAAATGGAGGATTCTTTGACGAAAGCAAAGTTTGATGTAAAAAAAATCTTATTTCAAATACAAATCATTATTTCTAACCTTGTCAATGTCTTGACTCTATTTTCTATTCATTTCACAACATATGGTGGTGAATAAGTGTGACTTTTCATGGAAAACACAAAATTGTTTGGGTGATCCCAAACTTTTGAACGGTAGTGTACATCTAAAGGAGAAGACACACTCCTTCGAGGACAGCAACGTACACATTTTGGACAGGGAAGATAGATGGTTTGAAAGAGGGATGAAGGAAGCCGTCTATGCGAAACTGGAAAAACCATCCCTCAACAGAGGAGGAGGTCTGCGACACCACCTATTTCCCACTTACAATGCCATCCTTTCATCTCTACCCAGGAGACTCAAGAAGCTTAGCCTCCAAGAACAACAGTCGATCACTAACGGCTCCAACGACTCATGACCACTGAATGGAGCACTAACGAAGTCGAAACTAACACCCCCAACGACCGTCGCTGCTTAATATCGGATCACAAAGAGCCATGCACATCAATAGCTCTGATAACGATGGGCGTGGCTTAACATCGGAACACAAAAGTGCCACACATATCAATACCTCTGATAACGATGGGTGTTGCTAAACATTGGAACACAACGAGCCATGGACATCAATAGCTCTGATAACAACTCCAAAGAGGATAAATATCTGAGTTTCATCACCAGCCAGTCAGACTACCTTGGTCTAGTCAAAAAGGCACGAACTGATGAAGCCTCTTGGATGAGAGGCGAAACGTCTCCACGGATATATACCAAGTCCAGTTGCACTCGATTCAATTCTTTTGGATAACATCATCTGTCCTTCCACATTCCTCTCCTTGACACCATACCTGCTCATCACCTCCTCATCCCCTCTGTTCCCTTCACAAACATACCAATTGAAGTCCACTCCAATCACCACTCTCTCTCCCTTGGGAACACTCCTCACCACTTCATCAATCTCATTCCAAAATTCTTCTTCCTCTTCCATCTCTCATCCAACTTACAGGGCATATGCGCTGATAACATTCATCAACACACCTTGGGCTATACGAATGGAATTGACTTGACCTTCGATTTCCAGCTTCATACTCATTATTACTTTGTTCAACACCATCTTCACCTCCTACTCTTAACATACTCTTCCTTCAGAATTACCCCTACCCAATTTCTCTTCCCATTCGCACCATGGGAGAAGAATTTGAACCCACCGCCATTGCTCCTGGCCTTACTCCCCTTCCACCTGGTTTCTTGCACACACAGTATATCGACCTTCCTTCTCTCCATCATATTAGCCAGCTAGTCTCAACATTCAAAGTTCCAACTCTCACCTCCACACTCTTACCCTTCCTCCTCTCCCGCTGCCTCTGGACATGCCTCTCCTTCTCCTTCGTCCAACCGTAGCATAGTTTTCACCGGCACCCTGCTGGTCAAAAGTACTGGTACAGGTCATTGGTAACCCGGGCCTTGACCAATCCGGTATGGAAATCTGATTTATGATCTGCGTATTTGATTGGGCAAAGGTTTTACGCCAGATGCCCTTCCTGACACAACCCTCCCCATCTATCCCAGCTTGGGACAGGCACTAAGAATACACTGGCTTGTACATCCACAGTGGCTGGGTTATGTTCGCTCACTAATGATCTACTCAATGTTATTATTATGGACCTTTTCAACTGGCTTTCAGGGCCTGTCACTCCACTGAAACTACTCTACCCAGAGTGATGAATGATCTTCTACTTGCTATGGACTCTGATTCCACCTCTGTGCTTCTATTATTGGACATCAGTGCAGCCTTTGACACTATTGTTCACTGTATAGTATTAGATAGAATAAAATGTAATTTTGGGGGCTCTGACCTAGCTTTCTTTACTTAAGTCCTACTTATCCAGAAAAAAAGCAGTGTTTCTGCTGTAAGGATATTACATCGAAATTCTCTGATGTTAAATATGGTGTACCTCAGGGCTTAGTCCGGGCCTTGACCAATCCGGTATGGAAATCTGATTTATGATCTGCGTATTTGATTGGGCAAAGGTTTTACGCCAGATGCCTTTCCTGACACAACCCTCCCCATCTATCCCAGCTTGGGACAGGCACTAAGAATACACTGGCTTGTACATCCACAGTGGCTGGGTTATGTCCGCTCACTAATGATCTACTCAATATTATTATTGACGGACCTTTTCAACCAGCTTTCAGGGCCTGTCACTCCACTGAAACTACTCTACCCCGAGTGATGAATGATCTTCTACTTGCTATAGACTCTGATTCCACCTCTGTGCTTCTATTATTGGACATCAGTGCAGCCTTTGACACCATTGTTCACTGTATAGTATTAGATAGAATAAAATGTAATTTTGGGGGCTCTGACCTAGCTTTCTTTACTTAAGTCCTACTTATCCAGAAAAAAAGCAGTGTTTCTGCTGTAAGGATATTACATCGAAATTCTCTGATGTTAAATATGGTGTACCTCAGGGCTTAGTCCGGGCCTTGACCAATCCGGTATGGAAATCTGATTTATGATCTGCGTATTTGATTGGGCAAAGGTTTTACGCCAGATGCCCTTCCTGACACAACCCTCCCCATCTATCCCAGCTTGGGACAGGCACTAAGAATACACTGGCTTGTACATCCACAGTGGCTGGGTTATGTCCGCTCACTAATGATCTACTCAATATTATTATTGACGGACCTTTTCAACCAGCTTTCAGGGCCTGTCACTCCACTGAAACTACTCTACCCAGAGTGATGAATGATCTTCTACTTGCTATGGACTCTGATTCCACCTCTGTGCTTCTATTATTGGACATCAGTGCAGCCTTTGACACCATTGTTCACTGTATAGTATTAGATAGAATAAAATGTAATTTTGGGGGCTCTGACCTAGCTTTCTTTACTTAAGTCCTACTTATCCAGAAAAAAAGCAGTGTTTCTGCTATAAGGATATTACATCGAAATTCTCTGATGTTAAATATGGCGTACCTCAGGGCTTAGTTCTTGGCCCTCTACGTTTCTTTCTTTATATTTCGCCTCTTGGCCAAATTATACACAGTCATGGAATACATTTCCATAGCTATTTGGATGATAATCAGCTTTACGTGCCTATAAGGGCTGATGAGCTACTCAAATTTCTAATTTAGAGGCTTGCTTGGCTGTTGTGAAAATTTGGATGTCTCTAAATTTCCTGCTTACAGATAAATGGATATGGATAAAACAGATATGGATAAAACAGATGCTTGTCGTTGGCCCTGCTACACATGGACACACATCTGATCAAGTAACAGTAACGCTTGACAACTCTGTGATTTCACTAAGTGTGGCAGCCAAAAATCATGGTGTTATGTTTCATCTTAGCCTTTCCTTTAATAAGTACATCAAAGAAATCAACAAGACTACCTTTGTTCACTTATGTAACATAATTAAAATGTGGTCCTTCCTCCCCATGGTTGACACAGAGACTCTAATACATTCATGTGTTTCATTCAGAGTATAATGTTCTTTTTTCAGGTCTGCCACATGCTAGTATAAGTCTCCAGATGGATCAAAATGCTGCAGGTATAATCCAAAATAAAACAAGGAAATTTGACCACATTACACCAATTGTTGCCTCCCTTCATTGGCTTACCATCCATGTTAGATCAGACTTCAAGGTGCTTCTGCTGACTTATATAATCCTAAATGGGCTTGCCCCAACATACCTGTCTGATCTCCTTAAACTGTATATTCCATCTCGAGCTCTCCACTCTCAAAATACAGTGCTCCTGTGTGTATACAAAGTTAAAAAGGAGTCAGTAGGTGGCAGAGCATTTTTCCTATTGGGCTCCGTTCTTATGGAATAACCTGCCTGCTGCTGTCAGACAATCAGTGTCTGTTGAGTCATTTAAATCCAAACATAAAACGCTTTTCTTTCTTTTTTTCTTTTTTTTTTTTTGCCTTAACCTAGTTAGTTGCCTTTAAATCGGTTTCTGTCTCAATGGATTCACCAAGCTCTGTCTTGCTGACAAGATTATAGAGTATAGATTATTTATTATTGCAACTGTTTTCTTCTCTATCACGTCTTTCTCTCTCTGAATAATGTCTTTTCCTGTCTCTTCTCCCGTATATGTGAATGGTGTGAAATGAGCCTCCCCTGTGTGCATGTGTAGTCTATCTTCCTGCCAAGTCTCCATGGGGATAGTTGCTGCCACCTGGGCCCTGCTTGGCTTCCTCCTCATTACACTCTTTATATATATATCTTATGAAAATCCATATAATGTTGTTTGCTTGTTTCAATGTTATATCCTTCACTCTCTCTGATGTGCGACTATTGTATTTCCTTGTCTTTTTCCAATGTATGTGAATGGTGTGATGCGAGTTTCTCATGTGTGCAAGTGTAGTCTGCCAGGTCTACATGGTGATGATGGGTGCATGGCTCAGGTTCTAGGTTGTTCCGGTGGCATTTGGACACTGCTTGGTATTCTCCTCATCACATTCTTCATATATCTTATAATTCTATTATAATTCTGTTATCCTCTATCAATGTTATATTATGGTAAATTGTGTTCTATTCTGTACACACAACATCCATTGCACCTCTGTCCCATCTTGGGAGAGAGATCCCTCCTCTGTGGCTCCCCCTGAGGGTTCTTCCTATTTTTTTTCTCCCTGTTAAAATGGTTTTTATGGAGTTTTTCCTTATCTGATGTGAGGGTCTAAGGAATGGATGTTGTATTGCTGTAAAGCCCCCTGAGGCAAATTTGTAATTTGTGATATTGGGCAATATAAATAAAACTGACATGAAATTGACTACAGACTTGTCATTTCCCAAATGGCGAAACTGTTTCACAAGACTGAATTATATATTTACCCTCCACAGGGAATATTGTTTGCTTTGCCTGCATGATTTTTTCAACAAAGAAAAACCAATTTTTTTCATGGCTTTTCTGACTGGAAACATCCTGAATGTGTGCATAATCACAAGAAAAGATCCAAGCATTCTTGCATGTTAGCATTGCTTCGGTGCTCATCTGGGAGCAGCACTGTGAATGCTAAGCTAGTACAATAGAAAGAAGTGGTACTAGAGAGAGGTGATGAAGCACTTTTTAACAGTCATTCAGTTTTTAAGTGAAAGAGAGCTGCCTTTCTGTGGCAATGTGATGAATTACTTGAACTGCCACACAATGGTAACTTTCCTGGCATTCTGGAAGTCATCGCTCAGTTTGATCCTTTCCTCACTGAGCACATAAATAATTATGGACCGAAGGGTAGGGGTAGCACATCGTTTCTTTCATCCACTATATGTGAGGACTTGAGTCAACAAATGGGCAACAAAGTAGAGGCTACCATAGCTGCAGATACGGCGAAGTATTTTTCGGTGATAGTGGACTCTACTGATCAGTCAAATACTGACCAGCTTATGTTCATTTAAATTTGTTAGTAAAGAAGGGAAAATAATTGAAATATTTATTTTCTTCTCTTTTTTTTGTCGTTTTGAACCAATTGAAAGTCACACAGCGGAATGTCTGGCTGACACTGTAATGGCTATGATGGACAGTTTAAGCTTAGATCTCGCAAATTATTGAGGTCAGGGCCGCCAGGCCTATGACAATGCTAGCAATATGTTGGGGTCTTATAATGGGCTGCAGGCTCACTTTTAGAAAAAGAATTTGTTAATCCATTACATACCTTGCGCAGCAAATTCTCTCATTTTGGTGGGTGTCAAAAGTATAGAAGGCAGCTGTCAAGACACAAGTCATTTCTTTGACCTTATGCAGACTTTATATGCATTTTGCCCAGGTTCTACTCCTAGAACAAATTTTTTTCAACAATGGAGGCAATAAGGTAGAGATGACATGAAATCGCTGTCACCCATATGTTGGAGTTGCCATGGAGATGCATCTGCAGAACTTTGTGGGAATTATGCACAAATAAGCAGTGTGAATTATACAATGACAATCGAGGGGGGGGGGTCAACTTTTTCTCCAGGGAGTAAAGGGAACACACAGTACAAGACATGCGCGTGCTTCAGTTAAATTAAGTTTTACATCCTTAGAGTATCTTGCTTGTTCAACGTATCGTCTGCAGTCTGTAAATGATGATAAATCAAATCCATTTCACCAGCTCATGGGGCACGTACCACACAACAACTTTTGTAGTCAGGGGTCACCAACAAAGTATTCTAGATCAAAACTGCCAGCAAGTCAAACCCACACACACAGAACAGCAGACCATAATTTCTGCTCAAACACAGACCCACACAATGCTGTACCAGAACTTTCTTTACTATCAGTAGCCAACACTTCATTAAAAGTCCTAGCATATTAGTTTAGAATAGCAGGGTATGATTGTTGTGCATCCCATCAGTTTCTGAAAGTACTATTTACCTAAATATCTGGTATATTGGCATATATCTTTAAGTGCAGTCTCCTTTGTAACTCACCTCTTTGCCATCAGGTCCTGCCTGCTCACTATCCTCTTGACCTCCTCCCGCCTTCTGACTGTCATGCTGATCTCCCTCTGCTTACTTAACACAACAGCACATAAATGTAAAACTCACTATCACCCATAATATCCTTCCCAGTATTAAGCCTGCATGACAACCACAGAAAATACAGACTGCATTATCATCTCTAAGTACTATATATTACAAGTTTCGACTTACTCTTTTTTAGCACAAGAAAGTGCCAGATATCTCCTCTTCTCTTGCCCATGCTGACTCTGTGAATGAAAGCTAATCTGAGTTAAATAAAGTAGTGATACATGTAGCGCCTCTCTAGCAGGTTTGGCTATAGTGAGAGGTGGCTATCCTGAGTTCTTTAAAACATCTATCCAATCAATCAAATAAGTGGGGTTTCACTAATAAACATATCAGTGTTTAACTTGTATGTGTGTAATTACTACTTATTAGGCTATATGCAATACTCTTTCATTCAAAATCACTATATAAGCATTAATTCGTACACTTAAGAATTAAATTAAAATGTCTAGAATTACTTGTAACCCTTAAACACTTCCACTTTTAAACAGAAAATACTCTTTTTCTTAATTAACTTACAATATCAAAAGTAGTCATTCACCACAACTGGGTTATAAAAAAGTATAAAATATTTACTTAGAAAATATTGTTCAGTGTTTAAATGCTTCGTTTTCAAATATATTTTGAAATCTCCCAGTCAAATGCATTCACATACACATTGAAAACATAAGAGCCCAAGAAAGGAAAATAGCCGGCAATAACCTAGCCTAATTTCAAATACCCAGTTCAAATGATGCAGGCCTCAGTGTAGCTTGTGAACGTTGTAGCCTTAAACAAAATGGCTGCTTCACCACGCAGGCAAAAAACAAAAGAACGGTACCTTTACGCAATGGAATGTAGCCTCAAATACACAAGGTCCAAGGCGGCGGCAGCAGGAGGAGATATGACAAGAAGATTCACGATGAAGAGAAGACTCACGCAGCTGACGATCTCGGCAAAGTCCACCACTCGGCAACGCTATCCGGCTCCGTCGGGGTCTTTGTTCGTCGTCCGTTTCGCAGTTCCACACAGGCTTTACTAGTCGAGGTCGCTGGTCGCTAGCTTGTTAGCAAAGTCCATGCAAAAGCACTAGCCACTAAGTCATTAGCTAACTTAAACCTCTTTCTGTCTTCTTGTGCTGAGTAGTTCACTCAAAACGGACAGAACTATCACCATTAAAGTTTAGTATAAGAGTCCTGGTTGAACACTTTCACTAAAAATGGTGTACACATTAACATAACATTTCGTGTTTCCCTTTTCAGCAGACAACACGCTTCTCACGTCTTACTCGTTCGTCGCTCTCTCTCAACTCCCTCGTCTCATACGCTGTCTTACGTTTCTCTCCTCCACGCACTTCCTTGTCCTTTGACCTCCAATGTGATTGGCTCATTCACCAGAGTTTCAGAAATAAACTAAATTCACAAAATATTTGTGTACCTCTTTCTTCCTATTCTTACAGGCATTTTTAAGCATTTTCATATATTATTACACAACAAATATTTAACATTTTTAAATGCTGTATTCAGTAAAATATGAACATTACCCAATATGCATTTCTCTCATTGAGCAAAATCATAACTTCATTGCTGGTCAATGAATCTTAACATTTTAACCGTAAATTCCATTTATTAAACTATGAAATTGTTTACTCAAAATTATATCTTATAATAATGAATAAATTTAAACAGGGTTACATACATTTGAACTAATACAATTAATCAGCCTTTAGCATACATGGATTTTATTATTGTTCAATTACCCGACCAGGTAAAACTGCATTCCTGAGTGAAAACAAAGGGGATGTCTATTATAATAGCTAATATCAAAAAGGCAAAAGACTAACTAAACAAACACAGCCACAAAAAAGACTATTAAAATAAAAGAATAAACGCCATATTGATGTCAAAACATATCTCTACAAGTAATCTCTACAACTAATCCTCACTGCTCATGACTGAGCGCCACTATTAGTTAACATTAACTATGACATTTAATATTGGTAATGAAATGCCAAGCCTTAGTCACAGCTCGCTAGCTATTTAGCCAACATTGGAAATGAAATGGTGAGCTATCAGCTAGCTAACGCTAGCTAATGTTTGGTAAGCCAAATGTTAGCTTTAGCTAGCTAATGTTAGTTAATTAAACTGTAACTTAGGGCAACAGTTAAAAACTAGCTAATGTGAGCGATCATCCCTAGACAATCTAATGTAGAAACTCTGAAGATAAAGTGTTTTAAACTATTTAGATAGCTAGCTACTTACATTAACCTACAACATCTCCATTAGCCTACGTAATGCTCGCAAGCACAGACTTGAATGAGGACGCGAGCAACTGCAACGAGACGGGACATAAAGGTTAAGAAATGGTATGGTCCACTTCAGGGGTGTCTGAAATTGTATTACACGATTCTTTCAGGCACGAATATGGAAGATATAATATTAACCGTTTACAGGTAAGAACGATATATAAACATTTTGAACGCCCCACAACCATGTTGTTTTTGTCTCGTTTGGGGGGGGGGCGTCCAAGTCTTAATTAGGGGTCAGACCCCTGCAACCCCCCCTCCCCATAATTCGAACCATGCAAATAAGGTATATACTTTGGCGATACACACTTGAGGGTAGATTCACCAGGGGCTGCTATCTCTCCGTCTCCTCATTCCTGCACTCCCACAATACTTAAGAAAATTTCATCTGATACAGGAGAAAAACGTGATACATGCGATGAGGCAGCAGCACTGTGTTCAAAATTGGGCAGTCTTTGTGTCCTACATGGCACAGTTTTGGGACCATGCCTTAAGCATATTGTAACGTGCATGGATAATTAGACACGTTGGTCCTTGACTAATGGGTCGGACCCTTTAGTCGACTGGTTAACGGTGTCGCTTGCGGAGTGGGAGACATGTATTCGCGTCCCGGCTGTAGCGGTCCCGGACTGCCCCCCGAATTCGCTACAGTATTCAACGTGACATGTGAATAATTGCGAAAGCCCGACATGGAGCTCATCATTGCTATGCGAGTCTTTGCGATCATGGGTTATATCAATTCGACCATTTTGAAAGATTTGCAAAGAGTGTTGTTCCCGGTGTGTACCAGCCATCCATTACAAAGATGAACTGCAGTGGGCCAAGAATCACAAAAAGTTTTCAGATTAATCTACAGAACACAAAGTAAAACTGAAAGGCTTATCTTTCATAGTCAAAACGGGGTTTTTATTTTTTCGGTCTTAAAAAAAATCCTATCCACACAAGCACTGGTAAAAAAAATTAATTAAAAAAAAAACTCCCAAATGAAACCGCAAAACACACTACTCAACACAATGAATGTCCTGTCAAGAGCATGCTAAACCAACAGGTGGCGATATAACCCTAACCCTAAAGCCGTGTTGGCCAATCAGAAGCCTGAAAAAAAACAAAAAGCCAACAAGCCAAAATCTTCACCATGGGGGGGGGGGGTCCAAACGGTTCATTTTCAGCGACCTAAAATACAGTTTGCGTCTGGACAAGAGGTCGAAACGCATAGAAAAAGGTACGTTTTCAAAAATATCCGTGTGCACGTGGACTAGGCATCAAGGAACGATAGCTGCCCCATGTTCCCTTTAACTACCACATTGTTACATGCTAATATAAATGGTTGATATCTTTCCCAGTAGTGGCAGTCAATTACAAAGTACATAGGAATATGCACCACAATAAGTACAGTTTAACAAAAAAAAAAGGTATTGTAGCGAATTCGGGGGCAGCCCAGCCGGACCGTCACACGAACCCGTGGCTCCCACACCGCAAGCGACTACATTACCCAGTCGACTAAAGGGTTTGACGCCTTAACCAAGTCTATCCATTTGTGTACTCTACCCCCCCGGGGAACGTTTCCGACGTTCTTCACGCTATCACCATCCCACTTCTGACACCTATGTAGCAAATTCGGGGGGTGGCATTCGGGAACCGCCACAGCCTGGACGCGAACCCGTATTTCCTGCACCGTCGGCGACACCGTTAACGGGTCAACTAAAGGGTCCTACCCGTTAGCCAAGGGCCAACGTGTCTACTTATTCGTGCACGCTACAGGATGCCCACTGTACCGTCTTCCTAATTTTGGAATACAAAAGCCTTGATCATCTTCTATTCATCAACAAAAAACACGAACCACAAATAATAAAAAAAAAACTAAAATTAACATAATCATCACACAAGGCATCCTCTAAAACATTCTAAAACCTAAGGCATCGTTTGAAAACAACCTCATAAAACATGAGGGTTTTCTGAATAACTTGTCAGAGTTTTCAACCTTCACTATTTTTTTCTCAGCCTCTGTATCAAATAGAAACATAAATAAAACCATTTGAGAGCTCAATCGCTTGGATTTAATTGGAAATTACTGTCTTTGCCCCAATTTTCTCTAACAATAAAAAATAAACAAAAAAATAGAAAAAACATATTTGTACACATTTTACAGTGATTTGTTTACAAGTGGCAGCGTTAAAATACTTGCTCGTACGATGTGGGTGATAGTTCCCTGTTTTAGAGTCATCTTGGAATAAGGCAAACTCGCCGAAATCCTCCTCCGCCTTCTCCTCCTTCTCCAACATGTCTCTCACCCAATGAGCCTCAGCAGTCACATCATAATCTGAGTCTGGGTCGTCTAATTCATTGTTGTTTTCGTCCTCAAAATAACTGCTGTACTTAAGGTTGCCAACTTTTTCACTACCAAATAAGGGACAAAAGGTGGCGTGCCGCGGCAGTGTGGGTATGGTGTGTGAATATACAGTGTATTGTTTTGAGCCATTTGTCATAATGATAGCAAATCTCTTACAGTCAAATTAAATATCAATACACAACTCTCATGCCTTGGCAACATACTATAACGTGCATGGATAACTAGACACGTTGGCCACTGGCTGACGAGTCTGACCCTTAAGTCTAGCGGTCAGCGCTGTCTCCCGCGGGGCGGGCGATACGGGTTCGCGCCGCGGCAGTTCCTGTGGTTGCCCCCCCACCCGAATTCGCTACATTACTATTTGGTGTGGTGTAGTTTTCGTTGTGTTGTGTAACTTTGGTACTAAAACCCTGATCAACCTTGTTGTACGGGTAGATGACCCCCATGTATTGTGTCGCATTTCTTCTAAGTTCCCGTCTCTGCGTGAGTTCAATAAAGGAGACTGAAAGGTTTCCTTTGTCATTACTTCTACGTTCGCCACACTGGTGTCAGAAGTGGGATGGTGAGACCGTGAGGTCATCGGAAGCGCCCAGAGGCGCGAAGGAGCTGATATGCTTAAGCGCTTCCCGAAAGAGGGGGGTAGTGTAACGTGCATGAATAAGTAGATGTGTTGGCCACTGGCTGACGAATCTAACCCTTTAGTCGAGCGGTCAGCGATGTCTCCCACGGTGCGGGCCGTACGGGTTCGCGTCACGGCCGCGGCAGTTCCTGTGGTTGCCCCCCCCCCCAATTCGCTACAATACGGTAGGCTTAATAATAGTGTAACGTGCATGGATAAATAGACACGTTGGTCCTTGACTAACGAATCAGACCATTTAGTCGACTGGTTAACGTTGTCGGTTGCGGAGTGGGAAATACGGGTTCCCGTCCCGGTTGTGGCGGTCCCGGGCTGCCCCCTGAATTCGCTACAATAGTTTGGTAATTTACAGCAGGTACCTATAATACAGTCCTTTATTTGAACCATCGTCTATTACCCTTACTATTAGTCTAGTCAAGTCACTTTTATTTGTATAGCCCAATATCACAAATTACAAATTTGCCTCAGTGGACTTTACAGCAACACAACATCCTGTCTTTAGACCCTCTCATCGGATAAGGAACAATTCCTTAATAAAAAAATTGAAAAAAAAAACTTTAATATGGAGAAAAAATAGGAAGAAACCTCAGGGAGAGCAACAGAGGAGGGATCTCTCTCCCAAGACGGACAGCATGCAATGGATGCTGTGTTTACACAATTTACCAAATACTACACTGAAAGAGGATAAACAGAATTATAATGGAATTATAAAATATATTAAGAATATGATGAGGATGCCAAGCGGTGTCCAGATGCCACCGGAACAGCCCAGGACCCAAGCCACACAACCAGCATCATCATGTAAAAAAAAAAGTCTAAGTGAAAATAAAGTCTACAGTGCAAGAGTCACACTTGTACTCTTGCACTGTGGGTTAGAAAAAGTTATCCCCTTCTTGCTAACCCTACAAGTGACAATCTAGAAGTAACAACAGCTTCGGTATGCTGTAGTTTTGCAGAGGAATCAAACAGCAGAGACTCGTGGAAGGTGCACCCTTCCACGAGTCTCTGCTGGGTGATTCCGTGCGTACACAAACACCGGTTGGGAATGAATGCTTCATATTCTTATTTACTAAAACTATGTATAAGTTGGAAATCACAACTTGGACCCTCACAAAAAAAAACAAATTTAAGAGGAAAAGAGGGGCATGTCTACTTTTTCCATGGATATTTTTTGCTGCTCTTGACCGATTCAAGCAGTCTTTTTTTTCCCTTTGTGCAGCCAGAGAAAAGTCCTTACATGACAAGTCACAGTTCACAGATATTTGAAGTTCATTTCTGATCAGCTCTGTGCTGCATCTGTTTCTTGAGTCTGACCATTTAATGGTCATCAGAAAGAAAATCCTCTCTACAAAAGCATTTGAGCCTGGCACACTGAGGACGAATGAGACAACATGTTGATCAAGTTGGCTTTCCCTGTGTTTTGGAAAACTGCCACCCACTTCTCATTGGTGGATTTTGTGGCATCCTGTCTGGCTTTCTGTATTTCCTCCCTGCTAGCACAAAATTCTTCATAGAGTTGGTCCATACCGACTGTCTCTGTCATTTTGAGGGCAGCCACCACCTGCTCCAGGTCAGTGAAGGACAACTCCTCATGTAGGCTGATCGGTTTCAGTTTCATCATTACATTTTCTGATGAGAAATCAAACCACCTGTCAATGTATGCAATGACAGAGTCATAGAACTTCAGAGAGTCCTTTTGCTGCTTTGATCTTTGTACAGACACTTGTTGGTCCATCAGTTGCTTGGTCTGGTATCCAGAAAAGCTGTCTTGTTTCCGCTGAAGCATCTTCGCTTTGAATTTCCCCACCTCCTTGTAAACATCTGTGATGCAGAGCGTTGTTTCCCCCAGCTTTCTAACGAGTGTGTCAAAAACACACCCCACGCTGTGGAAAAAGCACAGATAAATCTCAGCAGCTACAGTTTTTTTCTTCGTCCTCAAAAATCCTCTTCAGTGCCACAGGACAGGTCTCCCCGAGGGACCTGGAGTATGAGGTGCGAGCTGGCCAGCTCTGCAGGAGACGACCAACAGCTGGATGAAGAGTCAGCCATCGCGTGCAATAGTGACGCAGAATTTCACGCCACTCAATGCCAACAAAGGCAAAAAAAATGCACGCTGTTCCTCTCTTCTGGAAGCAGATACCGAGAAGTGGCTGTAGATCTTTAAAACGAGTGACTCAATATCCCCTGACAGCTGATCACAGGCGTGCTTGCAGGTGTTATGAGCTATGTGAGCCGGGCAATTATCTTTCAGAATGCGACTGTTGGCACTGCTCAATAACTGGTAAACGGAGTGGTGTTTTCCAAAGCTGACATTGGTATTATCTGCTGCGTGATGTGTTTAATATCCAGTTAATACTTTTCCAGACAGTTCATCAGAGCTTGATGTATTTTGCAGTTTCATCGCTGTCTTCATAAAAGTCAAGTGACTTGCACTGCACTCCATCAGACACAGAAAAATATCTCACGCACATCCATCCATCCATTATCTGAACCGCTTATCCTGCTCTCAGGGTCGCAGGGATGCTGGAGCCTATCCCAGCAGTCATTGGGCGGCAGGTGGCAAGACACCCTGGACAGGCCGCCAGGCCATCACAGGGCTAATTAGAGAAACATTTTTCTATTTCCCTTGTTTGAGGCATCGGTGGCAACCGAGTGAAACACAGGCTCACCTTCATTCGGGGACAGATCATCCAGAATATCCCGCACAGTGTTTGGTCCTAAAACATTCATTGTGATCACCTCAGCTTTCGATCTTCCCAAGTGACTCTTCACAACATTTGAGTCCTGAAACAACACACCGTTGACCTTAACAAGACGGTCGGTGCTGTTGTAGCTGAGCCAATGTTTAAAAATATGATAATACACGTACGAGGCTTCACTTGCCACAATGTTGTCATTTTCCACAGCAGATGCCACAAAGAATGCACCGATATTGCTTGTGGCCTTCTTGTGCATTTCTGTGGAAGCATGCTGAGTCAGGTCATTCTCGCCTCCATAGCCAACTGAAAAGTCCCTGCGACATGAAGTACACAAGGCCTTCGCTGAGTCACCGCTGACGGGCTTAACCCGCGTCTTTTTCGCTTCCCACTGCTTATTGTAGCTGCACAGTCTTTTCTTCTTTGCTGGTTAATTCATATTTCCACATGCCAAACTGACTGAACGGCATCAGACACTGCCGGAACTTTTTTCCGTTTTCGAAGGAATTGACGCATTTATTGTACATGTACAACTGATGCGCACGAGGGGGGCTGTGATTGGATGATGACGGGCGATCGTTCTCACCCTTCGTGATCAGCACTGCTGCTACGGCTGTTGTATCAAACTGTGAGAGTGCTCTCTAGTGGTTAGAGTAGAGTAGCAGTCAATAAACGGGACAAGGGAGGTCACGTACGGGACAAATCAATTTGGCCCAATATAAGGGACATCCCGGCTAATTCGGGACAGTTGGCAACCCTGGATGTCGCTCCCCTCGCTTAGGTCATCCGCCATTAGAGCGCGAATGGTGTAATAGAACCCAACTCCCCCTCGGGGATGAATAAAGAATTCTGATTCTGATTCTGATTTCATCGGTCATCGGTCACATGGCTTGAAAATGATGACGTCGTCTAAAACGTGCTCACGTCACATCCGGCGCTTAAGGGAGAAGCAAGCAAATGTCGCATCCGGTTTTAATGGGTTAAAGAAAAGGTAAAACAATTTAAATATCAAAATCTTGGCATTCAACTAAAAACAGAATAGAACTCAAATGAACATAAAAAAAATCACAATTAATTAACATCTGAACTTATTTTTGACAGGCAACAGACTGTTTGCCCTCTTCATTTCCTCTATCTTCTTCAGATATGATATTTTAAGTACCCCAAAATTATAAAAGAATAATGTAAGTTTGCCTGTTTTTTGGTAATAATGTCATTTTGAAATAAAATCACATCAGATGTATTATGTGATGCAGAAGTCATCGTTCCATCTTCACTGACACGTTCAGATGTCTTTGCTTGGTTTTATGGTCACGCTGTAGTCTGTATTAACAGAAGAGGTGCCCAGTAGTTAAATTATAACTACAGTATATATTCTCTCCAAGTTCCTCCCAAATGCCCAGGTCATTGCTCAGTAGGTCGTATATACCCTGTAATAATAGAATAGGTATCCTGTACCCCCTTATTCCATAACTTCCCATCTTGTTCCCCGGTACACATACTATGTGTTGGCAGAGCTGGATTAAATGGATAGCTTGCACAAGGCAAACTGTTTTGTTTTTGCTTTGTTTTTTTCCAGGCCCCTCTACAACCACATTTTGATATTTGGTAAACAAACAAAATGACTTTTAACTACCACATGAGTATTATACTTATTAATGTAGTTAGATTTTTAGCTTATCTATTTATATTTTGGTATTCACACACAATTTGTTAGTCATTTATTTATATTGGAAGGTATAAGCCTATATTCAGGCCTCAATCATCAAGTTACGGTACCCTGGGCACAAATGTTTGATGGGCCCCTAGCCAACTCGATTTGATGGAGAGCGCTGTTCCTCATTGGAAAATGAAAATCAGCCCTTGAAAGTAACCATGACAACACAACCTGACTAAAAGCCTTAAAATATCTGATATTAAAAGGAAAATAAAGCGGTCAGCTTGTTTTGCTTTTTCGCAATATTGATACTATGTTCAATGTAGGCTGATCTCGCTCTCGCTCTCTCTCTCTTTTACACACACACACACACACACACACACACACACACACACACACACACACACACACCTGTTGCTGTCTCTTTCGTCCTGGCTGACTGTGTCTCTGCTGTTCTCTTTGTGTCCTGTCTGTCTGTTTGTCTGTCTGACGATCTCCTCCTGTCCACTGCTCTTCTCTCCAGTTGCCCTTAGAAAGACTTCTTCTGGGCTTTCCAATTAGGAAACTCAGTCACAACTTCATTAAAGTCCCAGTTCCTGACAAGTTCAGATTCGATGGTCATCAGTGACAACGCACTGGGGCACTGCTGCATTTACATTGTTCTCGGTTCATTTATAATCCTTGCCATCTGTGAAAATGATCTTTCTCCTTCACAGTTTGTCACTGGCAGAGTCAAAAAATATGTAGCACTACAAACACGGGGAAAGTTGATTGCAGACCATGTTTTAAGAGCACTTTCAGCAGTTTTTGAGGAGATGTATCTTGCTCGCTCTCTATGAAGCATCTGAATTTGATAATTTCATGATCCGCGAAGTTCTGATCTAAATCAGATGGGTATGAAGTACAAAGCGCCTGTTCACAAACAATGGTCAAATCCTCAGATCCCATGTTCAGTAGAATCCCACACTTGTCAATAATGTTCTGGTATGCATCCATTCTATGGTCTAAACACCTGACTAACTTGTCAATAATGACACTGAACATTTCTACCTGGTATCACTCCCGGCCTTTCACTTTTACTGCGTGCTCTGTAGATTCATCTGAACATGTATTGCGCTTGTTGGCCCGCTGCAGTTCATCAATGTATGCATGACTGGCACACACCAGGAACACTCTTCCCAGATCTTTCAAATGGTGGAATTGGTCTCGACGTGATATAACCCATAATTGCAAAGACTCAAAGAGGCGAATAGCAGTACCAGATCCATGTCGGCCTTTTGTAATGATTCACTTGTAACTTTGAATCTGCTTACGACATGGTCCCAAAACTGTGCCATGAATGACATATCAACACTGCCCAATTGTGGACACAGCACTGCTACCTCATCGCATGTATTGCATTTTTTCACTTTTATCAGATATGTTCTTAAGTATATCTCTTATTTGTCCATAATTTCCACAAAATGCTTCAGATGCATCTGCACAGCAACTCCAATGTGTGGATGACAGTAATTGCAATGCCCTGTCTACCTTAATGTCTGCATTATTGAAAAATCTGTTCCATCTATGAGTAGAACCTGCGCAAAAAGTATATAAAGACTGCCTATGGTCAAAGAAACGACTTGCATCTTGACAGCTGCCTTCTATACTGTTGACACCCACTAAACTGAGAGAATGTGCTGCACAAGGTATGTAATGGAGTAACAGAGCCCTCTTCTTCAAGTGAGCCTGCAGCCTGTTATAATGCCCCAACATTTTACTATTATTGTCGTAGGCCTGGCAGCCCTGGCCTCCACAATTTGCGAGATCTAAGCTTAAACTGTCAAGCACAGCCATTACAGTATCAGCCAGACTTTCCCCCGAGTGACTCCCAATTGGTTCAAAGCCAAATAATCATTCAATTATTTTCCCTTCTTTACTAACAAATCTAAAAATGAATGCAAGCTGCTCTGTATGTGACTGATCAGGGGTAGAGTCCATAATCACTGATAAATACTTCACCTGCTGTATTAGTCCATGGGCCAGACGATATTTCGGTACACTCAAGGTGGCAAAACTTACTTATAATTTTTGAAAGGATCCATGTCTGTAGATGATATTTTGGTATGATAACCATTCCTGAGTGGCAGCTGTATCACAGTTATCAGCTCATGAAGTTAACCACCCCCTAAAGTAAATTGCATTTTAGATGCTGGTGCATATCCTGGTTTAGCCTCATGGTCAGGACATTTTTCAATGTTCTATAATATTGTCTTTGGTATCATTTTAAAGGGGACCTTCTTAGCTTTCATTCAAGCCCTGTTGTGGATATTTCTCACAAATATAGAGGTCACTTGAGCTCTTCAACCCGTCAATAACACACATCTTTCTGCAATTTTCGCCTAAACTATATACTTTCTTTTAGCCCTGTGGCATCTAGGAATATCAGGGACACAAAACACAAAAACTGGAATACTCACAGGACTGTAAAGATTCAGGAAATGTATAATATACCCATACTATTTCATTGTGTGAGGTGATTGTGAGCCTTAAATGAGAACTAGACCAAAGCCAGTTCGGTCACAAACTGGTCTCTATACATTTGTTTAAATACACAATCAAAATACATGATAAAAAGGAATACCATAGTGAGGTAATGAACTATTTTAATATTTTAAACAACATTGACATTTACATATACTTAGTCAATGATACATGTAATCCCATATCATTAGTGGGTATATGTAATGGTAATGGGTAGGGTAATGGGTATATGTGAATATGGTTACATTATTGTTATCAAGCTCTGGGTAACCAAGTCCAGAATCAACATCCTGTGCATCAATAGACTTCTACCACAGTAATACCATCAGAATCATCACACTGTCATTCATCAAACTGCTCGTTTCTCTCATCATCTGACTCCCCAAGTTCAAAGTCCAGTTCTGGACCTACTACTACTTTCGGCTGCTCCCGTTAGGGGTCGCCACAGCGGATCATCCCTTTCCATTTCTTCCTGTCTTCTGCGTCTTCCTCTGTCACACCAGCCACCTGCATGTCTTCCCTCACTACATCCATAAACCTCCTCTTTGGCCTTCCTCTTCTCCTCTTCCCTGGCAGCTCCATATTCAGCATCCTTCTCCCAATATACTCAGCATCTCTCCTCCACACATGTCCAAGCCATCTCAATCTTGCCTCTCTTGCTTTGTCTCCAAACCGTCCAACCTGAGCGGTCCCTCTAATATAATCGTTCCTAATCCTGTCCTTCTTCGTTACTCCCAGTGAAAATCTTAGCATCTTCAACTCTGCCACCTCCAGCTCCGCCTCCTGTCTTTTCGTCAGTGCCACTGTCTCCAAACCATATAACATAGCTGGTCTCACAACCATCTTGTAAACTTTCCCTTTAACTCTTGCTGATACCCTTCTGTCGCAAATCACTCCTGACACTCTTCTCCACCCACTCCAACCTGCCTGCACTCTCTTTTTCACCTCTCTACTGCACTCCCCGTTACTTTGGACAGTTGACCCCAAGTATTTAAACTCAGATGTCTTTGTCACCTCCACTCCTTGCATCATGACCATTCCACTGTCCTCTCTCTCATTCACGCATAGGTATTCCGTCTTGCTCCTACTGACTTTCATTCCTCTTCTCTCCAGTGCATACCTCCACCTCTCCAGGCTCTCCTCAACCTGTACCCTACTCTCGCTACAGATCACAATGTCATCCGCGAACATCATCGTCCATGGAGACTCCTGCCTGATCTTGTCCGTCAACCTGTCCATCACCATTGCAAACAAGAAAGGGCTAAGAGCCGATCCTTGATGTAATCCCACCTCCACCTTGAACCCATCTGTCATTCCAACCGCACACCTCACCATTGTCACACTTCCCTCATACGTATCCTGCACCACTCCTACATACTTCTCTGCAACTCCTGACTTCCTCATACAATACCACACCTCCTCTCTCGGCACTCTGTCATAAGCTTTCTCTAAATCTACAAAGACACAATGCAACTCTTTCTGGCCTTCTCTATACTTCTCAATCAACATTCTCAAAGCAAACATCGCATCTGTGGTGCTCTTTCGTGGCATGAAACCATACTGCTGCTCGCTGATCGTCACCTCTCCTCTTAACCTAGCTTCTATTACTCTTTCCCAAATCTTCATGCTGTGGCTGATCAACTTTATACCTCTGTAGTTGTTACAGTTCTGCACATCTCCCTTGTTCTTGAAAATCGGTACCAGTATGCTTCTTCTCCACTCCTCTGGCATCCTCTCACTTTCCAGGATTGTGTTAAACAATCTAGTTAAAAACTCCACTGCCATCTCTCCTAAACATCTCCATGCCTCCACAGGTATGTCATCAGGACCAACTGCCTTTCCACTCTTCATCCTCTTCATAGCAGCCCTCACTTCCTCCTTGCTAATCCGCTGAACTTCCTGATTCACTATCCCTACATCATCCAACCTTCTCTCTCTCTCATTTTCTTCATTCATCAGCCCCTCAAAGTATTCCTTCCACCTTCTTAGCACACTCTCCTCGCTTGTCAGCACATTTCCATCTCTATCCTTGATCGCCCTAACTTGCTGCACATCCTTTGCAGCTTGGTCCCTCTGTCTAGCCAATCGGTACAAGTCCTTTTCTCCTTCCTTAGTGTCTAATCTGTCATACAACTCACCATACGCCTTTTCCTTTGCCTTTGCCACCTCTCTCTTTGCTTTACGCTGCATCTCCTTGTACTCCTGTCTACTTTCTTCATCTCTCTTACTATCCCACTTCTTCTTTGCCAACCTTTTCCTCTGTATAATTTGCTGTACTTCCTCATTCCACCACCAAGTCTCCTTGTCTTCCTTCCTCTGTCCTGATGACACACCAAGTACCTTCCTAGCTGTCTCCCTCACTATTTCTGCAGTGGTTTTCCAGCCATCTGGCAACTCTTCACTACCACCCAGTGCCTGTCTTAACTCCTGCCTGAACTCCACACAACAGTCTTCCTTCTTCAACTTCCACCATTTGATCTTCGGCTGTGTCTTCACTCGCTTTCTCTTCTTGGTCTCTAAAGTCATCCTACAGACCACCATCCGATGCTGCCTAGCTACGTTCTCCCCTGTCACCACCTTGCAGTCTCCAATCCCTTTTAGATGGCGCCTTCTACATAAGATATAGTCCACCTGTGTGCACTTTCCTCCACTCTTGTACGTCACCCTGTGTTCCTCCCTCTTCTTGAAATATGTATTCACCACAGCCATTTCCATCCTTTTCGCAAAATCCACCACCATCTGTCCTTCCACATTTCTCTTCTTGACTCCATACCTTCCCATCACCTCCTCATCACCTCTGTTCCCTTCACCAACATGTCCATTGAAGTCGGCTCCAATCACCACTCTCTCCTCCTTGGGTACCCTCTCCACCATGTCGTCCAACTCATTCCAGAATTCTTCTTTTTCATCCATCTCACACCCAACTTGCGGGGCATATGCGCTGATAACATTCAGCAATAAACCTTCAATTTCCAGCTTCATACTCATCACTCTGTCTGACACTCTCTTCACCTCCAGCACGCTCTTGACATACTCTTCCTTCAGAATTACCCCTACCCCTTTACTCCTCCCATTCACACCATGGTAGAAGAGTTTGAAGCCACCTCCGATACTCCTGGCCTTACTCCCCTTCCACCTGGTCTCTTGCACACACAGTATGCCTACCTTTCTTCTTTCCATCATGTCAGCCAGCTCTCTCCCTTTACCAGTCATAGTGCCAAAATCCTGCTGTTTTTGGTTACTGCAGGTCTGTAACCTGCACATGTCTGTGCATGGAAGTCCATTTGACAGGCACATGCAGCTTGGCATTTTGCATGAATGCACACACTTGCATGTTAGCATTTCCAAGACCACATCTGGTGCAGGTGGGGAGCGCATCCAGTAAATGGCCAGCTTGCCTTCATCGTCTGTCCATCCATACTCAGTAGGGCTTGGCACCACAGGGTTAGCCTGCAGACAGCACTTCCATATTGCTGCCTGATAGTTGGCTCGTTGAACATGCATAAAGAGACAGTCTCTACATGGTGGCAGCTGGCTGGACTCAACCTCTCCCCTTTTGGTGCAGAAGAGCTGGTAACGCAGTTTGTTCACCTCAGCAGTGCTGCTATTAGCAACATACATCCGACAGGTGAACTGCTCAATTTTCTGGAACAGCTCATCACTCACATTCCATGTCTGTCCCAGTTGACTAAAAGTCTCTTGGCAGGAAGTGTGCTTTCTCACTATCTTCAGGGCATTCAGCTTCCCTCGACCAGCGAATGCACTGACAGTGTCGCAGCCTGTGAAGGCATGTAAGCCAATTAGGCTGTCACAGATGCTGTCTCCAAGTGAACTTGCCAGTTTGGTGATGTCGACAAACCGTGTGCGGTTCTGAGTCCCACACTTCTGGTAGATGGGACAGGTGATGTCCTTCTGGAAGCCAAGACAAAGCACCATGACATCAGTGTCCTCAGCTGTGATGATAACTGACTTTGAGCCCGCATTTGCTGCATGCAATGCATGCAGGAGCAGACGGGTGTCAGCTTCTTCATGTGTGGAGTGCAGTTCTGCTGCTTCCTCACACCCATTTTCTGTCAACTTGTAGCAGGTTTCCTCACAGGTCATGCACAACACCTTGCCATGCAGCATAGCTCTGTATCGTGGGAGTTTCCACTCTTCCACCAGAAACTTGATGAGACTGGTCTTGTTGGAGGAACTGCACAGAAATTTTCTCCACTGCTGGACGTGGTGTCCCCCTGCAAGATTCTTGTACTGGAGAGTGATGTCTCCACCCCGGTTCAGTCGTTCAGCATCTTTGATCGAAGTCTGGTGATAGACATCAAAAACAACATCAATCCTCCCACTCTGTGCTCCCTCATGGAGGACCTGGGTCAAGGCTGACTCTGCCACCTGTGCAAAGGTTTTGTTGTTGCCATTCATTTTTTTGGACCAGGCTCATCCCATCAATGATGGAAGTAGATGGGATTGGGATGTCTTCTGCAGGAGATACATTCTTTTCAAGCTCTCTGGCAAGTGCAGCCTTGTTTGTTTTTCGTAAGGACCCATCAGCATTTGCCAGTGCCCATGGTAGTGGGCCCAATGGGTAGGCAAGGACATCCTTCAGATTCACCTTCCTGCTTTCAGCCACCAGGATCATGTGACTGAAAAGGTTTCTATCTGCCTTCAGAACCACATCCTGTGCTTTCTTTCCATGAGCTTGTTTTGTGCTGACATTGGAGAATGTTTTCAGACTTTCCTTGGTCATCTTGTCGTGGAATTTCACAGGTGGTGGGTCTGCATCTAACCTTGTTTGCTGGAATGCTTGATAGGCCTCTTCTCCTTTCTCAAGAGCTCTCAAGAGATCTATGGTCACATCAGGTGGAGCCATGTTGCCAGTGGAGAGGCTAACCAAATCAATCTCATCAGGGGACATAGGATTGAGCCAGTTATTCTCCATAAGGTCCATGAGAGACTGGACATCTGCTTCATCTCTCTTGATCCTTGGACTCTGTAGATCTGGATGAGACCATTTGCACCTGCCTTGACCTGTCAGGTCTCTCAGCTGTCTGAGGTACATGCTTCTATACTCAGCTGTGAGATAATATTTGGTCACAGTTCCTGGCTTCAAGCTGAATCCCTTTGTCCCTCCAGCTGTTTGGGTGTCTTTGTTCACCGTTTCTTCTATAGCTTGGTCAACAGGGATTCGGCCAAAGGGATTGGTGGAGCCCAGTTGGACTGAGAAGCCTCCTTCCATGAATTCTGTGTACACACCTGGGTGTGTGATGGGCAGCTCAGACATCTGGGCGTAGTAGTAGGGGAGGTAGCGTGCATAATTCATCCTGTCATAAGCAAAGCACCATGGGATCATTGCTCGAATGCTAGCCAAGTGTAGCATCCAGTCTCCCTCTCTGGATGCTCGGATGAGCCCCAACAAGATTTCAACCATGTCCAAATAGGACATCCAGAAGTTCGAGAGGCTGCCGTTTCCACCTCTAAGGAACTCACGGTAGACTTCAAATAGATCCATGATGCGTGTACAAGAGCTGTTCTCGAGGACCTCCTTCAAAGCATGTTGTGAGACTTCTTTCCCAAGGCTGTCAATGGTCTTCAGTGTCTCATTCACGTGAACCATCTCATTCCTGTGAGTTTCTTCCAACCAGGACAGGAAACCATTCAAGGTCAGTCGCATGAGAGCCTCATACAGGAGCTTGTGTAGTCGCACTGCCCTGTTGTACTTGCGGCCATCCATAACACCAGCAATTGAGCCTTCTGCAATCATGCCAGACTCAATGCAGAGGTCTTTGAGTCCAGCATCTTGGAAACGCTTTCCTATTATTGCCAGCAGTGTGCAGATGGTGTGGAATACCCCAAGCCTAACGATGATATCATGGAACTTGTCATGGTGTTTCCATGTGATCTCGACAGCCTTCGCATACAGGGCTTGGTCAAAGACACAGACAATCTTCCTCAGGCCTAAGCACTGCATGATGCTCAGTGACTGGTTAAGCACCTCGTTGACAGGAGACATTTGTGTCGCCGGAGCATTGATGGTAGGCAGATAGCCTATATTGTCGGGGATGACCGTCATCTCTCCTCGAGTCAGGATGTTGAAGCCTGTCCAGCTGCTGACTGACTGTTCTTCTTGTTGTGACATGCGTGCTAGGACCCAAAGAAGGTTTTTCTCTCTGGCAAGCTTAGTATTGGCTGCAGTATCGGCATCTGACTTTTTGCTTTGTGGTAGCCCTACCCGTTGTCCAGCATTGTAAGTTGGTAACGTTGGTGGGGGTCCATCAATGCTTCTCTTCTTTGTTTTGGGAACAGTGGGCATGGGTTGGACAGGAAGTGGGTTGACTGGCTTTGCTTGCACAGCAATCCCATTGACTCTGTGAGATGTTCCCTCACCACTGACAGTTTCTTCAAGACGGTCGATATTGTCCCAGGCTAAAGTTGTGAATATGCCAGGATGGATGTTAGCTGGAAGGGCAATGCCACTCCCTGATGATGAGAGTTTCTGGAGACACAGGGCAGTGTTGATCTCTTCCATCTGTGAATAGGACACACTGTGACCAAGTCGGTTGAGGATGTTTATCAACTCTACATTTCCTGTCAACGATTTGACACTGAATGGCAGAACAATGTGCTTGGAAGGCTTGGTATTTCCACATGTCACTGCATATACTATGTCATGGCCAAATGACTGCAGAAGCCACTGCACTCTCTGGGATGCATGATCAGGATCATTTGAGCCTGTGAGTAGAGAGTACAGGAAGATAATGAGCGACTCTGGAATGGTAGGACATTCTGCTTCTGGTTTGACTTCAGGCGGCCAGGTTTGAGGAACATCTTGACTTTTAATGTCTGCTCTCAATTTGATGGCTGCTTTGGCTATAACATCTTGTGCACTGACACTTTTCAGGGTCTGCAGCTCCCTTTTGAGAGACTGATTTTCTTTGGCAAGTTCCCTCATGGACAAGTTATCGGGATAGAGGAGGAATTTTCCTTTCTCATCAGGGAATATCTGCAAGGCTCCAGCAAACTCACTCTCCAGGTTTCGCCTTATGTGCTTCTTGGTTGATTCCTTGACTTGGGCAATGCCTTGGGAGTTCATTGAAGCTACCAGTCTAGAAGAGAGATCAGTCATTGTCATCACTTGAGGATTGCCAAAAAGCTCCATCCTGATGAAGAGGAACAGCTCATTGTATGCCTTATTCACAGCAGCTTCATACTGGGCTGCAGCATCATCATCTTCATTGCTGGCAACCTCTCCTTTGGAAACCTCTTCTTTGGTGTAAAGTCTATAGCATGACCTGTGGTAGTGCCCTTCAGCTGCTACAAGGTCTCTACTCACAATGGCAAGGATTCTGCTGTCCCTGTTCTTTGTGGCTGCACTCCTGATCTTTGCATCAGCTCGCAGTTCTCGACACTGCACCAGTACTTCTCTCGTATTCTGTCTCTTGGAATATTTGCTGTTTTTCTGACAAAATATGCACTCTGCATCATAAGTCCTAGATGTACTTGGAGCATGTCGAGCTACTCTCTTAGATTGTTTCTCTTCAGCAGAGACACAACTTTTCTTTTCTTTTGCAAGGAGGCCATCAAGAATTTGCTTCATAGTGAAGATACTGCGACACTTTCTGTGGTAGTAGATTGCTGGAATCTGTCCCTCAGGAATGTCTTTTGCCAGTTTCAAAACTGGTGTATGATTTTGTATCTGAGCTGCCCTGAGCAGAGTTCTCCATGAGTCGACACTTTGTAGTGAAACCAGCTTATCTGTATCATCAGAACAGTGGATAATGCACTCCACCCGTGGGTGCTTTGGTGTTGGGTAAAAACTTGCTTGTTCACCAGTGGCCATATTCAGTCAGTTTTCACCTGCCACATACAAACAAATACATGTAACTTAGGTGTATGAACACTACTAAAACAAAGTTTACTTTGCTTCACCAGCGTCATATTACCATTATTTATCTTACATAGCCACAAATAGATACATTACCTAGTTGCTATGCAACAGCTGTATTTTGTCCACATGAGGCCGCTAAAATCAACACAAGATGAAAGTTCCTCGTAGCCACTTTAACTAATCATATTAACATATACATTAAAAGAACATGCTAACATTATGGGAAATTAGCTTACAATCTTCTCCAGAGTGAGACAAGAAGATAGATACCAGTTTCCTCTATATGTGTTTAGTAGAAAGCTATCTGGCTGCACGTTAGCCTAGCTTAGCACAATGAATGGAAGTACACAGTACTGGTTATCCTTGGTTGTTGGCCAACTAAGAACTGTCCCAGAGGTTAAGCTAGGCTAATCAGTACCAGGGGTGTTGAAATGCTATATTTGTAAAAATCTGGGCAAATACACAATCGTGAGAGGCACAGAAACAGGTTTCCTGAAAGAAAAATGAAATAGCTGCTCATTTGGAAAGGTTATCATGTATTATTTTACTTCTGTTAGTGTACCAAATAAAATGGCACCAGTGAAGTTGTGTCACCTTGGGTGATATCGATATCTGGTCTGACCCATGGACTAACTGGCTTTGGTCTAGTTAGTTTCTTAGTAATAATGCCCTTCTAATTTAAGGTTCACAATCACCTCACACAATGAAATAGTATGGGTATATTATACATTTCCTGAATCTTTACAGTCCTGTGAGTATTCCAGTTTTTGTGTTTTGTGTCCCTGATATTCCTAGATGCCACAGGGCTAAAAGAAAGTATATAGTTTAGGCGAACATTGCAGAAAGATGTGTGTTATTGACGGGTTGAAGAGCTCAAGTGACCTCTATATTTGTGAGAAATATCCACAACAGGGCTTGAATGAAAGCTAAGAAGGTCCCCTTTAAAATGATACCAAAGACAATATTATAGAACATTGAAAAATGTCCTGACCATGAGGCTAAACCAGGATATGCACCAGCGTCTAAAATGCAATTTACTTTAGGGGGTGGTTAACTTCATGAGCTGATAACTGTGATACAGCTGCCACTCAGGAATGGTTATCATACCAAAATATCATCTACAGACATGGATCCTTTCAAAAATTATAAGTAAGTTTTGCCACCTTGAGTGTACCGAAATAGGAAATTTTGGGCTCTGGCCCATGGACTATATCTCTGTAGCTATGGTAGCTTTCACTTCATCGGCCATTTGCTGAATCAAGTTCTCACAAAGTGGATGAAAGACAACGTGCTGCCCCTGGCCTTCTGTCCATACTTATTTATATGCTCGGCGAGGAAAGGATCAAACTAAGAGATGACTTAGTAAAAAGATTAATAATGACATTGAGTGGATCGTTAGTGAGGGAGTGTACTTTACCTCCCAGGCTAGCATCACAGGATGAGACTGGTTACTTGCTTCCTTGATTGTGAAAGGCAACAGGCTCTTGACTGATAAGGACAGCATGGGCCTCTTCATTGATTTCCCCCCACAACCCCGGGTCAGATGCCTCATAAATCCACTGTGATTGTGAGCTGCTGCTACAGCTAGCCTCAGGTTGTGACGGGCTGCTGCAAGTGCTAATGTTAACCTCTGGCTCCTGATCAGCTTGCATGTCATCTTGCTGCTGAAAAATTTCCTCAACGACGTTAGTATTACCAACAATGTTTTGTTCCATGAAAAATGTGTCAAGATGGCACACCTCTTAAAAGAGACACTTCCATCTCCTCTTTTTCTCATTTTATTTTTCGTTTGCTGCACCCACTTCTGCTTTATTCATTAATTTTCAAGCCTGTAGCCTGGCTACCTAGCTTCTTTATCCATTTACTTTAGTTTGTTTTTCTCTCCTCCTGGTGTACACTGTTTCTGTTTCCCCTCTGTTTATCCGTGTGTCTATCTGTAGCTTCAGTGAGACATTTGATGGTTGGTTTGGCAGCATAGGGGAGAGAAATTTAAGGGAAAAACATTTCTTTTGTAATTTTTTTCTTTTCTTTTCTTTTCTTTTTTTTTGGGCTGCTTGGGCCCCCAAGTGTGTGTGCACCCCTGGGCCAATGCCCAGAATGCCCATTGGACAATCCTGCCCAGCCTATATTATACATTTCATGTATATACATTTTAGATTTAATTGTAATGTGTCTTCAACAATCACCTGCCTCTGCCACCGAGTCTTTGTGTGTAGAGGGTCTTGCAGTCGGTAATTGAGGCTGACTTGAGGGCTTTGAAACTGCAGGCTATATCCTTAAATATGGTGTTGTAGTGTGAGAGAAACTTGTGTAAAGCCCCTCTCTGTTGTTTTCTTTCTTCTTATATATTTTTTTTGCACTTTGCCAGGGTTGCCAACTTGTTGTGACACATGCTTTCCCCTTCAGCCCAACTCTCTCATGCTGCCCACACAATTCGCATGCCAAAACAATGCGACAGCAACAGAGATGAACAGGCAAATTTATTACAGTCAAGTCTTTATAGCTTAAATCAAGAGAACAACTTTGACTCTAGAAGATAGCTGAGTATTTGAAAACCAGGTGTTTCATAAGGGTGTTTTCATGGAGCTGCATCTTAAATTACTTTCTGATTGGTGTGCGATTCTTATCTCTGTGTTGAATGGACAGGCACTCAAGTTCACAGCCGGGCACCCAGAGGGCATTCAAGCAAGCCAGCCACGCTCCAACTAACCTTTATTGAACCAAGTCAGGGTAAGTGACTAGGCCAGCTATCAATCATGGATTAATTGATTAACGAACCCATGGTGTTTGTAATCATTGTTTAGAATAAATGCTCCGTGAGTTACATAATAAGTTTAAACTAGCTTACGCTATGTAAACAGCTAGCTAGCTTGTGTTTGCTGTCTAATGTTAAATGCACAGCAGAGAAAACAACTGCTCCTGGGTACGACATTAAACTGCAACCGTCGGGTCGTCGGCGACTAAACTGGCACCCCCACTTCAACCCTTGGGTTGTTGCGCAGAGGGTGTGTGGACACCCAGCAGGACTGAAAAGAAAACCTGTCAAGGGGTGAATGAGTTGCTCTGTGAACTAACGGCCATCCATACCTGGAGCGGAGATAGGGGCCACCAGGTACTCTCCCTACTGAAACACAATAATGATCAACCAAACTCAATCACCATAAACCGAGGAAGAGACTTGTTGAAGAATTGGCTGTGCTCCTACAACCTCCATAGGTGACGGAACTGATGATGATGATGATGATGAGACAAAACAATGAAAGCAATGCTAAACAGTGGCATTCAGGTTTGCTTTTTTTGTGGCACAGCTTGTTCTATGCCTGCTTCACTCTAATGCAGATGCAGAATGTGTCTTCTCAACAATTCGGCTGAACAAAACAGGATGTTGAAACAGACTTGCACTAGATGGGATGCTGTCATACTTTATGTGCATCAAAGGTTATAAGATCGAACCTTACTGCTAAAAATATGAACCGCCAGTGTGTGTGTGTGTGTGTGTGTGTGTGTGTGTGTGTGTGTGTGTGTGTGTGTGTGTGTTTGTGCGTGCGTGCGTGTGTTTAGGTATTGGCTATGTGATCTGGAGTAAGATAGGTTCTTGTGTTCATTTGTTTCCTTCTGATTCTCCTCTTCCTGTAAACCCTTGTTATTGCCCTTTTAACTTGTGAACATTCAATAAAACTTTATAGTTTTGATATTGAAAACAACATGTCTTTGACTTTCATTAGTGAATGGACCTGTGTGCTCTTTATTGGGTTAGTGTATGTCTAATATTGTGAGGCTTGGGAGTAGAAGTCCTGGGGTGGCGTAGTCAGGCTATATCCTTAAATATGGTGTTGTAGTGTTATGCTATGTTAAGTAAACTGAGACAGCCACAAAACCGGAGTCAAATTCCATGTATGTTTATGGCCAATAAACATCATTCTGATTCTGATCTTAGATGTAGGCTTCCACCTCCAGGCTCCAATCTCCAGCCAGGTACCCAAAGTTGGCAACCCTGGCTTTGCTGCATCCGAAAGCATACCGAAAAGCTGCTAGCATATAAGTCACCACTAGCAACATACAAGTATGAACTCCACTGAATCAGAAATATGGCTAGAGTTACTGGTCAGTCCTCAGCTTTATTGCTGCTAGATCTGTCAGCTGCCTTTGACATGGTTGACCACCAAATCCTCCTCTCCACACTCACTGAGCTTGGTATCTCAGGATCTGCTCTCCGCTGGTTCATGTTTTACCTCTCAGGGAGCTCTTTTAGAGTACATTGGGGGGGGGGAGAAGTGTCCAAACCGCACGGCTTATCCACAGGGGTACCCCAAGGGTCAGTGCTTGGTCCCTTTCTCTTCTCAATATACACCACCTCACTTGGTGCAATCACCCACTCCCATGGTTTCTCATACCATTGCTATGCTGACAATACCCAGCTCTTCCTATCATTCCCACCAGATGACCTCACAGTCTCAGCACAGATATTGTCATGTCTTGCTGATATCTCTGCATAGATGAAAGAATGCCAACTTCAGCTTAACTTATCTAAGACTGAGCTCCTTGTCATCCCAGCCAGTCCATCCTTACAACACCTGATTAATATCCAGCTTGGATCAACCCAACTCATACCCACAAATTCTGCCTGAAACCTGGGTGTCATGATTGATGACCAACTAACCTTTAAGGTTCACATGGCCTCGATTGTTCGGTCATGTTGATTTGCCCTGTACAATGTCAAGAAAATTAGACCCTACCTGTCTGAGCATGCAGCACAACTCCTGTAACAGGCTCTTGTAATATCACGCATTGACTACTGCAACTCCTTACTGGCAGGTGCACTTTCAAACCTCTGCAAATGATCCAGAACATGGCTGCGTGTCTGGTCTTCAACCAACCCAAAACAGCACATGTCACTCCGCTGTTCATATCCTTCCATTTGCGCCCAGTTGCTGCCCACATCAAATTCAAAACATTAATGCTTGCTTACAAAACAGCAACTAAAACGGCTCCCACCTACCTGAATTCCCTCATTCAGGTCTACACACAGTCCCGCTCACTACGCTCTGCCAATGAAAGGTGCCTGGCACTTCTGCCACAACGGGGCCCTAAGTCACTAGCCAGGCTTTTCTCTTCTGTAGTTCCCCGGTGATGGAACCAGTTACCAAACTCCATTCGATCTGCTGAGTCCCTCTCCTTCTCCATCTTTAAGAAGAAGCTAAAGACACAGCTCTTTCACGAACACATTCACACCTGATGGTATTATTAAAAAAAAAATTTAAAAATTTGCTTCTATGCACCCTATGTGCATTTGTGCACTGCCTGCTGACACCTATGCCCTATTGGACTTGAACCTAGTTTTTTTGGTACGTCCTTGCATTGTCACCTCCTGACTAGATCCTTGCTTATGTTGTATTAACTCTCAGATGTACGTCGCTTTGGATAAAGGCGTCTGCTTAATGAAATTGCAACACTAACATTGTAAATACTTTTTCCCGTACATTGGCAGTAACTGGTATGTATAAAAAAATTGAATAAACAAATAACTATATAAATGTTGAAATAAGGTTTTAGATCAGATTTTATATTTGTTAAACATATTAAAATACATTTAAACACTATTTATTACATTATTAAATAATATCTATTGTAAGTAGCTGAGGTTCTTTAACCCTCTGTCTAGGCCCCCTAGTGGCAATGAGGCCCTAGCCATGTGCCTAGAATGCCTGTGTGTAGATCCAGCCCAGTGTATTGGTACATATAGTACTGGTACACCATTAGTATAAAAGACTGCACCGTAACTATGGGGTAATTACACTGTATGCTGCAGGCTGTCATCTACAGCATTACTGAAGTTTTCTCTCAAGCGTCTGTCTCTCTTAAACCAATTCAATAGTGGCTGGTTTAGCTCATTAAATAATTAGCATTTGACTGCCATTACGTCTCAATTTATACTCCTAAGTGCATCTAAAACACCATGACAGGCTTAGTACTCAGTTTTGTTTGTCATCGGTGATGTGTGGACTGGTATTCACATTGAGCTTTTAATGGACACGTCACATTTTCTCTTTGCAGCTCATCAGAGGAGGAAAAAAAATAGTGACTGATAGTGTGAGGTGAGAGAGAGAAAAAGAAAAAAGAAGAAGAAAAAGCAGAGGCAAGTATCTCCCTTACTTGTATTTGTAATAAGATATCTTCTTGATCTGCACAAAGCCATGAAGTAACTATCTCATACATTTAATGTGAGATAATTGTGATATGGCATGACCACTGGAGGTACAACAACTAGTGTGTGTGTGTGTGTGTGTGTGTGTGTGTGTGTGTGTGTGTATTAAGGAAGGAATTAGGGTAATGAGTAAAGTTCACACAAAGTCCAACCTCCCTGATTCCATCTTTGGTCTTCAATACAAAGGCAGGCAGAATTCACATGCAGTTGTGGGGGAGAAAGGCTAGGTGACAGGTTCAAAAGTTCAGACTCTGCTTTAGACTCACTTTGCATGCCACCGCCATTCAGCACACCCCGATACTTTGGAAATGTCAGGGGGGACCTCATTTACCTTTCTGAGGGAACCGGCTCCACAGGGGAACGCCGAAAATGAGAGTTGTAGAGATGGGGCTTCTTCAAAGAGCACCCTGTCCCTTCCGTGTCCTCCTTGATGAATTTGTAAAACAGATCCGCAATGTCTCTTTGAGGACACTCTGTGGCGAGGCCCCCTTTTCAAATGCACTAATCTGAGAATGGTTGTTACCATCACATGAGATACTGTGAAATCAATTCACTCACCTGTGACCTTAAATGCTACGGGTTTATTCAAGTGTCACATCACAGAACTAAGGAAAAATGTCCACACTCCTGCTTTTGCAGCCATAATAAGCTCTCTTATGAGAGAAAATGAGGTGGCTGCAACAGATAGTCTTGGCCTATTCATAACACTCCCCAAACAATTTTGTTCACAGCGGAATCTTCTTCTTGCCTCATTCCAGGTTTCTTTGAGCCGCTTTCCAGTTTTGGCCAATAAAACTCCCGAAATCCGGGAGAAACCTGCCACATCTGTAATTCTTTGTTCTACAAGGGACTTTGTGGATGCTCAGGCCAAAGTCAGTTCGAATAGTTCCCTCATCTACTTTTGAAATTACTGCTGCACGCTCACTCCTGGCCTGCGTTTGCACTGCAAACGCTGCTTTTACTGAGTCAGTGCAAAGAGAAGTAGATGATCTGAAAAAAAAATCGCCTTCAGAATCTGCCTTACCTCATGACAAAATTCTTTTCTTCCATTGCCGAGGTTAGAACAGGGTCATGCACAGTTAAAGACGGGGGCTTGTCAAACTGTACTTGGTGAGGGCACACGTGGGGAAATCATAATGTTTGTGTGTAAACATTTATATTTCTGTTTATTGGGATGTGTGTGCGTGCGCGTGTGCATGTGTGTGTAACTGTGTGTACACATCTATGGGAAACATAAAGACAGACAGGGGGAGTGAGAGACAAATGGGGAGAGACTGGCCTGGGGTTTCCATTAGTGTGCACCTCTCAGCACGGAGGGCCTCTGCCACGTCGTGGGGCTGCTGCTGTGCAGCAGGCTGGGATCCCTGGCCTCTCTCCAGCCTCCATCCGCCTCCTTTACTGCCTGTCTCCATGCCCGCAGTGGCTCTCTGCCCACCAGTTCACTTCCAATTATCTCGTAAGTCAATAGCGCTGAGGACAAATCCAGGAGCTCAGTGTCTAAACCTTATGAGGGTTTCATCCCTCAACCCTCCTCCATAATCACATGAGCAGCACAAAACTGTCTTCAAGACATCCCGATCAATATTGAAGCTATATTTTAACACATTTCCTTTTGTTGACACGCTTAATTTGAGAGGTCGCTTCCTTAAGAGCTCCAGTTTTCCGGATTAATCAAAGTTCCAGATACTCACTGAACTCCTACTTCTAACTACTTTTCTGCCACTGAGGCTACATGCAGCAGAAAAGTAGTGAAGCAGGAGTATGATGACATTTGAATCCCTTTCTTAACATCGGTATTGTTTGCCTACAATGGAATAAAACCTGTTTAATGTAACGACGGACTCCAAAATAACATGTTTTAAAATTTACCATGCATTAGCATAAACATTTGAGAATCTGGAGACCACTGAAGTCAGTGTTTAAAGACTACAGGGCCAGGATAAGGATCAAGTTATGGGGCTGGGAGTATTTAGGAATAAGTTAACGCAAAGCCAATGAAATGTTTGTGTGTGGCTTCAATCTAGGTAAACAAATAAATCTCAATAATATTAGATTACGGTAACTTGCTAAAACGAGATGCCTATGGCAATAACTTGGGACATTTTATACAAGTAAACACGAGAGTCAGGGAACAACCGGCAAGCCTGCAGAAATGCTGACAATGTTAAAATAAAAGAGAGTAATGAGGGTAAATCCACACCATCTTTTGTTGACTCAGGCTTTATGGTCTATTGGCTTACTGAGTCATTGATACTCTGCTATGTATGCCATCAGAAAAGGTTGTTTTTCCTCAGTGCTACAACCCTTACCTCCTCTTAAAAAGTGTAATCCCCCCCTTAAAAAACTCATTTCATTAAAATGAGGTTTGTTTTTTTTCTCATTGAAAACAAGTCTAACGCACCACAGAGGAAAGTATAATTCAACAAGCGATACAGTAAACAACATAGCAGGAAAAGCTGGACTCTTATCTTATATTTTCCAATTCTGAATAAAACATAGACCTATATTTACAAATGATATTATAACAACTCTCTATTTTGTTTTCATTGACTGCAAAGACCCCCAAAGAAAGAAAGATGCACTTCTTGCAGGGGCAAAATTCACATTCAGTTGAAAAGACAATTTTTGCGGGGGAGGGGGGAGGGGGAAGGGGCATTAATAGTCTCCTACATTGTTTTGTTAAAAACAGAGCCCTGAGAAAAGAACACTATTTTAGCTGCGTTGGTATGCGGTCAGAGCGCCAATTGGATTGCATATAGGCTATCATATGCTGAAATCAAGCAGCTGCAAAATTACAGTAGCGTGCTCTCACCACAACCAAGTGGAGCTGTGCAATTAATCAGAGGTTAACCCCACAACCCCACAAGCCCTGCACACAACCTCTAATTTGCCTACCTTCGCCTTCGCTCCCTACATGTACACATGCTTGCGCGCACACACACACACACACACACACACACACACACACACACACACACACACACACACACACACACACACACACACACCGAAGAGCCCATCCTCTGTCACAAATACACATCCCCACTAACACAAACAATCACACAAATTTTCGTACACTTCGCCCTCATGCACAAACCCAAAGATAGACATCCGCACGCACACGAGTGTGTTTGTGTCACTACACAAACACATTCAAAGTACTCTTGTTAGGACACCTCCAAGAACGTGTGGGTAGACATGCTCTTACATTGTAGTTCTCTACACAAAAACATGTCATAAAGCCATTTAGGCACATGTCAGACCAACAGTTTGCCTCAAGCATAACAGCAAACAAAAGAACAACACAAAGAAGGAAGGGTAATCTACTCCTACATGTTTACTTTTACTCTATTATTTTCCATAGGGAACTGCAAACAATGCTAAATATTCATAAATGGGTGCAACACATTTTAACATGGCCCCGCCTTTGTTCCTCTGTAGCAGAACTGTTTTGTCACTTTAGCCTCACTCCACTGGATACTCAGCTCTCGCCCTCCTGACACCAGCGTGGAAAATGGAAACTGTTGCATGATTTCCAATGGCAGCATACAAAAAAATTGCGAAATTAGCATTTCACATGTCAAGTGCCGTGTGTGTGTATTAGTGTGTGTGTGTGTGTGTGTGTGTGTGGGTGGGTGGGTGGGTGAGTGGGTGTGGGTGGTCGGGGGCACCAATAAACCAACAACTAAAGTGAACATGTTCCTGTTTGTACCTAGGTCTTGCACATGACATGCAACCAAGTTGCATGTTTAACTTGCTCAGAGGAAGAAATTAATGGCTTTAACGTATCAGAGCAGTTACAATAATGTAAGGCAAGTTGCTACTCACAGAAACAGCAAACTCAAGCGATGTTCACCGCGATAGTCTAAACTGTCTCGCTGGCTGAAGATTTACTGTCCAATGTGGCCTACCCCGACCGCTAGGTTAAAAGAATCACTTAGAATTATTTGAAAATGCTGTTCCAGGTCTGTTGCTGCTAATGTGAAAGTCTTGTATTCTTGTGGCATATTGTGGGAGGGTTTTAACAAGACATATGGGCTGTTCAAAACCCCCATTTCTTCCATAAAAAGCCAAGCCCTTGCCCTGGATTCCACGCTGACTTTTTCTGCAGCGCTAAGTCTACGCTATGATCTCACCTTTTCATGCAGGCTGCTCGCCTGTGAGCTGATTTTGTCTCTCGGAGGTCGCCGCTCACCCCACCGGCCCAGCAGACGCTCTTGTACAGCGGACAGATGAGCCAAATCAGCCACATTTTGGCTAATGCCAAACATTGTTGGGCAAAAAGTTTATATGAGGCGGAATAGTGCAAAGTTTCTATTCACACATGCAAATGAAAGCCGGCTCGGGCTTATCCCCCGGAAGTGTCCTTGTTGAAGACAGGGATTCTCAGAGCATTTGATTTGATTAAGTTCATCCTGTTCAGAGAAAAACCCAAATCTCTCTTTTGTTTCTGAGTTGCGTGCTGGGATTTTTGGTGATGGCCTTTGTTCTTTTAATTCTATTGAGAAGGAAGGAGGAGGAGAGGATCCTTCAACATCCTGGTCATGGATTAGTCTCTCAGTGGATGACATCATTTTCTGGGGCTTTGCCCTGCAATGTAGCATTGTGCCGCCCTTGGACATGGGGGGATGCTGCTGGCAAGCGCTCACCAAGTCCACACAGTATCGGTCTGCAGCAGAGAATGCCACCTCTCAAATTTTCCTTTGGGCCTATGAAGCAGGGAGATGGGCCAACAGGTTGTAAACTGATGATATTACATTTTCCATCACTAACTTCCCTACCATAACCGCACCACCAGTGGTCGTGATAGTATCGCCTCATTATATCTATTCATGGTAGTGTCATGGGGCTGCCAGACTTTCTTTTTAACTACAGTTACCGCCGGATTAGTTTACATGGTGTGTTGCATTTCAAAGACTCTTGCACTGGGTTGAACATATCATGTAAGAGAATTACACCATTGATCGAAGTCGACACTAGTACATTTGTAAAAAGCTGAATGAAGGAATGAAAGGTGTAACGGCATTAACTGTAACTACTCTGTTTTGACTAGGATGACCACTATGTTCCTACATCGTGCAAACCTGCACAAAACATTTACAAAAGCTGCATGAAACAATTATCCCTGAACCATTAACAATTTTAGACACACCTTTTACGCCCTGTGATTAGTTGGCAATTACACCAGTACATGCCTAATTAACTTCTGAGTCATTTTCTCTGCTACCGGTCTGGTATTAATCAACACACGAGCGAAAAGTGCGTGTCTTACAGGTCTTCCTTGATGATATTGGTGTGATGTTATGAGTGGACAGCCCTCATGATAAATCTATTGTTTGGCAAAATCCACGTATTCCAAAATCCATTGTTTTGGCAAAATCCATCTTGGTAAAAAAATGGAAGGTTGTGCAGAGACATTTAATCCTGTTAGCTGCTTAGTATAGCCACATTCTTGAACTTTCGGGCAAGGTATGGGTCACTGGCCAGAGAGCTTAGAAGAAGTTGAGTCAAATGTCTTGCCAAAGAACATCTCAATCTGAGCTAATGAAGAAAAAGGTGTTATTTTTTCTTTCCCTATCCAGGTTTTCCAAGGTGAATGGGGGATTTGAACCAGCAACCATCCGATTGAAAGCTTGCCTTTCTAAACTTCAGGCACTTGGGAGTTCCCTCTCTGTCTACCGCTAAAGTCATCCTGTGTAGATTTCAGATATTGACGAGTAACTTTGAAACCAAGCAACGTGATGACTACTGGCAGGAGCAGCCATCAGGAAGGGTTCAGCAAATTAAAATGAAAGCAAATCCATTGACGGTTCCGGTTTAGATGACACAGCCAAAGGTCCGCCGCTGCCTCCTTGAACGCTTCAGAGGGAACACAGTGGCAAAGGGCGAAGTAGTAGCAACAGCTTGTTGAACAATTCAGTTCGAGTATATCGGTAGATCTCACTTCTTGGAGACATGTCAGATAGCTCTGGGGAAAGAGAGCAATCAGGCTGTCCCCAATTGTAAGATTAGCTTTAAGCCCTTACTTTAGTCCAGTTGTGCAGTGCTTTGTGTGTTTCACTGTTAGTCTAGATAGCTGTAGCTAATGTGATAAAGTTCCCCTGTGACAAACTCAATGACATCACTTGGACAATGGAGCTTCCAACCCTCTGATATTACTCTGGAGTCATATTGAGTTATGAGCAAGTGATGGATTACATCAGTCCAGAAATATCAACAATTCTTTGCGGTTTACTTACTAAATGAATTACTGTGCTGGTCACAAAGATGTGGTTTCGTACTATACAACATTATTACGATTATTATTTTACAGTGAGTCCATAAAAAGTAAAAACCTCTAAATCAGATGTTTAAATTCTGTCAAAAGCTATACAAAATAAAATAATCAGTGTCACTGTAATGCCATTGTGTGAAAGTGCAGATAAGTAAATCTGCTGTAAATAATGCGATTTTACAGAATATTTTTCTTCAAAACAATATCCTGTAGAATGGTGATGGGAATATCATGTCAACAGGTGAAACGTTGAAACTTTATTAACTGGTGTAAGGGAGGACTAGTTTATATTTCAACATTAACAAGTAAAGTCACTAGTAAGTAAAGAGAAATGTGAATAATGACAGAAAAGGAACTGGGGCTGTGCCCTATGCTTGAAACAATAGGTGAGCTCTTCGGATCTGTTTGCATCTGGCCAACCACATCCTTTTCCTTTTTTTTTTCCTGTTCTACAGCTGAAGGTATTCATTTTTGGTGGAGTATTTCACTCTTCTTGGACAAACCTACTTTCTCTCCTTCTGTTTTAATGGAACAATTTAACAATGCTGTAAAAATTAAAAAAGGTGCTCCGATACTGTAAATGCACAGCGATAATGAATAATGAGCAATAATGTTTTAAACTGTAAAATTTGAATCCACCTTACATTTTTCCGCTTTCTCTGCAACGCTTTTGGTACTTGTAAAAAAAGAAATAAAAAAAAGCATGTGTCATGTAACAACTATATAGGCACCATGTAAAGTATGTGCCATGTGCAGACTATGCATTCAAACAGCCAGTTGTGTCATGGAAGGGCAGATAAGCGCCAGCAGAATAAACGATTGAGCAGATAAGGAGGGTCAAGGGACTACCGCTGTTCGAGCTGGATAAAACTTTGACTAGGACAAAGGGGAAGATGTTATTGCTGGGTGTACTGCATTTGAGTAGGCATCTGGAAGTGGGATGATAACATCAGTATCCAGCCCTCTGCTCCACTGTTTGGCCCACTGAAAGGTTTTATTTCATGAACAATACGTCAGGGGATTTTTGAGAGGGTCCTTTATTTGAGTCTCACTGTTTCTAATCAAATTCTTTTGTGTTAAGTTGGCGTCACACACCACAGAGAACAGTAGCATGCTGGTACAGAATGATGTAATGGTTGACATGGTGGTCACTTATCCGACTCAATCGATGGCATTATAAGATTCCATTGAGATTACAGTCAATGCATTAAAGAACTGCAGCTTATTTAGATTAGTGTCAAATCTGCAGACAAATATTTTCAAATGAATGTAAATATCATTCTGCCGCCAGCCATGTTCTGTATCTAATATGAGATGCAGGTACATCAACGCCTTAGTGACAACATGAAACAACAAAGAATGCAAATGTACGTCGTTGCTTTTCTATTACGCTCCACTAAGAGTTACAATAGTATGAATGTAAATAACCTAAGGTTGACCATTACAGATATTTTGTATAGTATAATGGTCATACTCATTGTCTCTGTGTCCTAATTTAACATCGTGGGCCCTAGAGCGCTTCTTAAAGTATGTTATCACTTCAGTTACCATACAAAATAAATATTGTGTTGAGTATGGTTCTATGGAGGGGCACTGCTGATGTGAATCAGCAATCAGGAACAATTAATTTGTCGTTTAAACGACAAATAAATTGCTCATGAAATGAAACGACAAATAAAATGAAATATCATTTCCCCCAGCCCACAGCAGTGCAACACAAAGATAAAAACACATATCTAAAAACTACAAGAACGCATATATCAAACTACAAAAAAAAAAAAAAAGAATCACTGTCCGAGAGAACGAACGGCAGGATGACTGTTGGAACTGCCGGTCTTCACGGGCTAGCAGTTAGCTTAGCCTGCCCCGCTTCTGCGTCCTGTCAGACCGCCCTTGGTGTTTCCTCCTTGGGTGCAGCTCCAGGAAGGACCGTGGTCCCTAGGCCCACCAGACACAGCAGACCAGGCTCCCCCAACTGATCCAATCAATGCCAGCTGTCCCAGCCAGACAGCTTCGACACACCTGCCCACACTCCACACGATGACACCAAAAACACAGTCAACGCTAGGCGAGGCCGCCGCCACACTGCCTTCGGTGTTATCGGAACTGCCGGCCTGCATGGGCTAGCAGTTAGCTTAGCCTGCCCAGCTTCCGTGTCCTGTCAGACCGCCCTCGGTGCTTCCTCTTCGGGTGCAGCTCTGGGCAGGGCCGTGGTCCCTGGGCCCACAGAACGCTGCAGACCAACCTCTCCTAGCCAATCCAGCACCAGCTCTCCCAGCCATCAAACGTAGATGTGAACAAACGTGGACAAAAGACACTGCATGAACGCTACTGGGCTAGGCTGTCACAACGTAAGTTCACGCTGCCATCTTCCCACACCGGTACTGGGTGAGGCAGTTGCAAATTCACACCGCCCATCTTACCACACCAGAGGCAGAATGAGGGTTTAATGGGGTTGTACAAAACTGCAAGGGGTCTCTCAAAGACATAGGACAACGCTGTGATAAAGAAAACGCAGTGTGATGTAGTGCCAAATAGGCTGCACAGAATTCCTCACATTGTCCCTGTTTATGAATAGTCATTTTTAGAAGGCTCAGACCCTTTAAAGGTGCAATCAGTCAAATATTTCTCTAATAACCACCATCAGCGACCACAATGACCAGTAGAAACAATGTCACAAACTGTTCTGTTGAGCAAAGACAAGCAGTAATATCATCTTACAATTTTGCAAGCTACCTAAGACAGGTATCCTGCAGAAATGTTAAATAAAGAGGTCATCATGTTGTAAAACACTGTTCAATATCTATAACTGATCAAACCTGACCAACGGTAGCATGGCCATCTTGGCATTGTTTTTTCTTTTTTCTTTATATATATATATATATATATATATATATATATATATATATATATATATATATATATATATATATATATATATATATATATATATTAGTTGTGAAGCTTTGAATGAGTAAACATGTGAGGACTGATAAGTTTGTTTTTTTTGTCATTATTTCTAAAGGGTGCAGAGCCCTCTATTGGTTTGTTTACTAAAATAAATATTCCGGGCCGGGATGCAGGTTTATGTTAACAAGAAGTCTCAGCACCTGGCAAACACATGGTTTTGCAATTAGATCAACCACTGTAACCAACCCCCCAACCCCCCATCCTCCGGTACATGATGGCCTTTTTTTTTTTTCAATGATTAAGTCAAAATTTCACCAGTGGCACTCTCAATGAGAGGCACAAGTTGAGAGGGGTGTTCTGTTGTACCTTTAATAACCGCAACCCAAAAACAGATTAGCAAACGGGGCACTAAATCAACGTTTCCTGTGAAGGCACAGCCTAAAGATGATGAACGATTCTCCCTTTTCAGAAGGACGCAACAATTCAATCCGGCTCCTGTTTCACATGCACACGATCCTGAGGCATCATGGAGTCCTCAGGCCTCTCCCATCTGCAACGGCATGCACACTTGTTTGCAAAGGCAGAGAGGTTAATTTTATACAGGCATTCTCCACTGGTCCAGATGAGACACTTCTGATTCTACCTGCCTCGAAATTAATGCCTAAACCACAACCAGCCACGGTCATATATTAAATCCTCACTCGACTTCAAAACTTTGCAAACCACGTGAAAACGATCCGGCATCATTCAACAGTCGAGCTGTTATCAGAAGGCAAGGAATTAAAAGGAGCGTTAGGAAATGAAACATTTCTGTTGGGTGTCTCACTGGTGATTAATTAAAGTCGGTTTTTTTTTGTTTTTTTTTTACATGCCAGGAAGTAAAGAAAAAATTCAACACAGTCAAGTCAATTCACAATGCTGGTGGTTAAAACATCTGTATTTGTTTACATATGGGTACTATTTATAACCATTTATTTGATACGCTACAGTATATTTAAGGATTTATATTTGGTTGATTCTGGATTAATCTCTGTTGTGGAAAACACATTGTGGCTATGAGCTTCGTCCAAAAAAGGGAGGGGAGGCCTGGAATTGTAATTGCATGTATGCTCTGCCTGACCAAACGAATAACAACTCACATAAATTTTAGATCGACGCCTAACACATGGCGGATGATGAACTTCACTTCTAAATCCAACTTTATTAACGAATGATCATCACGCTTAATTCCAGGCATGAACAAGGCAAACTTGACTGGCTACAGACTTGCAGTCCATTACCGTTGTGTTTGGAAAATGACTCTCGAGCTGGAATGCAGCCCCTGAGAGCCATATGTAACAGGTTCAAGTTGAAACCACAGAGAAGTGGAAAAGGGGGAAGGGGAAGTGCAAGCTTTAGGATTGAAGAGAAAAGTGTGTGTATGCGTATGCATGCATGTGAGATGGTTTGTGTGTGTGTGTGTGTGTGTGTGTGTGTGTGTGCGTTACACAACGGGGAAAGCCAGTTTACCGAGAAGCTTGTGTGAGTGCATGCGTGTGTGTATGTGCACGCCTTGTGTATATTTAAGAGAGATAGAGAGAGCAGACAGCATTCATGGAGGGTAGCAGAGGGTTGGAGAGGTTGCAGACGTGACTAGAGAAAGTGCACATTCAGCATTTCCCAGAGAGGGGGATGGGTGGAGAGACAGTTGGAAAGTTAAAAGATGCAGGTGGTGCAGCTGAACGTGCTGGTAAGCAGCAAACATGACAAGTCTAATCAGGCCTTATCTGGTTGTGCTACAATTTCATGGTTGTTTGAACCAAGTGGGCCATGTTCCTCAGGTCTATGGCTGAGGATTTTATCTTGGAGAAAAGTTTCCACCGAACAACTGAGTCAAAAGACAGAGAATGCGCTCTTCAGGGTGACTCTGGGGTTTGTGTGTGTGTGAGAGAGAGACAGAGAAGACCAACAGATGAGGTCAAGAGTAAACACAACAAGAGCTGGTAAGGAATGGACTTTACAAAGCAAAACCACTTTGCTGTTGTTTTCCTTTTCTTTTTTTTTAGTTGTTTGTTTTTATGGACGACCACATGTCAAAATACACTCTTGAAGTCCCACAAATACTGACCTCGTGCAATAAATCCACCCAAAGAATAAAAAGTTCCGAAAAAAATTCAATGGACCCTTGCATCAAAAATGTAGATCCTCAGAAATAGGTGAGCCTGTAGGCACATTGGGCGATTCATTAAATGAATGAATTTTCCCTCTCGTTTTATCGCTTCGGCCTCAGGCGCTTTGCACTTGGGTCGGCCTGCTGCTGGAACCTAACTACACACACGAGTACAACTGGGGGAGAAAAATGGCAAAACGGTCCAACTTTAAGGCCATTTCACATCAAGCGAAATTCTTCTGTGTGATTTATTTGCACGTCAGTCAAATAATTAAAAAACAAAAAAACAAAAACATATTACTGAATGAAACCATGCATTGATTTTATTTGCACTGAGGTTGATTTCACCCTACTGATCCTATTGACCCTACTACAAAAGAACGGGTTCAACCATTAGTCACGTGGCAAAACGTTGGATCAACTCATTGTTTACATCTGCTGGCATCCGTCACTCTGATAAAGCCCATGAAAGGTACAAAGACAATGAATTCGTGGAAAATCTATGCATCCTGGCTCGCTGCCATCTTGGAGCGCTGCCTGAGGCAGCCATGGTACAGTTTGTAAAATCCCCCATGTCTGCTCCTTCCCTTCAAAATTGGATGTACACAAAATCATTTTCTTTTCCTTTTTTTCCTTTTTTTGTTGTTGTTTAAATTAGTAGTACCAAGTCTCCGTCTCAAGATTACCTTGAATCCATCTTGACACCCTTTTTAATGTGGTGCAGAACTTTATTGGAATTCCAGCTGAGGCGTTCTAGATTCACGTTGCAACAGATGGAAATACTTTTGATGCAGCAATTTGTATGCCTTTTTTTTTCCTGATGCACTTGATGTAAAATGGCATTTAATCACTATTTTCTAGCTTTCTATATGTTGTTACATTGGAGTGGCTACAAGCTGTAAGCAGCCTTCCCTTACTTTGCATTTATCTTATGTTGATGTTTTTAGAATTAGGCTACATTCTTTTCTACATATGTACACAAGTCAACTCATGTCTTTATTTTGAATATGTGCTTAAATGGCAAAGGTTTTTTCATAAAAAAATGTTATGTAAACTCTATTTTGCATCGATGCTTTACCTTCCTGTAAAGAGCATGTAAGGTACAGATAACATAACCAGAATTTTTCCCATTTGCCCAACATTGTGGAATCTCCCCAGACCTTTTGGCCTGCACCAAACTTTCCTAGCGGAAACTGTGATGGCCTTTCATGCTAACAAGGCTTTGTTTCCTCTCATGATGCATCTCTTCCAGTTTTGACTGCACTCTGTGCATGCGACACAACATGTACATGCATTTGCTAACAGGACAGATGGCTAAGCTAACTGCATGTTGATTTGTGAGGTTTCTGAAAGGCCCTTATTTCCACAACAGGAGTGAAAATAACTTACTTCTCCATCTCCATTATACCAAGAGCAGTTCTCTTAAAAACCACTATTAACTGAAACACGAGCAATGATTCTAACTGCTTACTCTTTTGCTTGATACTGCAAGAAAAGAAGCATGCAGCACAACATATCACGCTACAGTTTTTTTCCCAAGTTCTTGCGAACATTAAAATGACAACTTCTTGGAAATATATATCTCTGCAGGCAAGCAAGCCGATTCCTGTGATAAAATAGTCAGTAAAGGGTCAACCAAGAAACCATGCAATCATTTGTATTGTGTGTTTAATTCAACACTAAAACGACTCAGATGATGTGTTCTGCAAGTTTGCTATTTAAACTCGAATTGACCGCTTTGGATTTGGATTATTGTTGAGGTTTGTTCAATCATTTTTCAAGTAGTATCATACACATTAACTAACCCTAACGACATGAACCGGTTGACATCCACTGTTCAAGGGCCTCTTGTTTTGTGAGCCAAGCCATATTTAGATCAGGAGCTCAGCTTAATAAACATCCCAAACTTTCAGATACTCTGAAAACATTTGGACAAACTTGAATAAACCAGACAGTATGTCTTGTTTTCAAATGGTCTCCTTGTGTAAGAGATGTTTGGCAACGGAGTATGCGATGTCTCTTATAAGAGATAGTGTGCTCAAGCCCCACCAACCCCTGGTTGCGATAAAACTTGATGACCTTGCCTCCCTTATGATCTTCTGACAAACTCCTGACATCTTTAGATAAAATGTTCACGTGGGAACCAATGTATGCAAAATCTCAAGCACATTTCAGTGCTACTTGAACCCAAAGGAAGTCATAGCTGCACCTAAAACTAGCGTAACACTGCAATCCCAGAAACTCGAACGAGATGAGAGGTACAAATAACAGGTGCTTCTGAAAACGGGGTTGAGATCCTCCTGGGGGAGTATGAGTGAGCAACCTAGAAATTCTTCATGTCATGTCAAATAACAAAGTGCATAAAATACATCTGAATCAGAACTCACGGGGGACATGAGAGAGTATGTAAGTGAACTCTTTGTCCTTGACAACCCTCTGATTCTGAGAGCAGTCTTTTTTTTTCTTTCTTTATCTAGCCACAGACGAGGAACAGTTGTGCAGAATATAAAAATGTAAATTCGATTTGGGAAAAATCAGAAAACAGGGAACTATTGTATAGAGCTTTTAAGATGGCGTCTGCCTAGTCCAGCTGTCAACCAAATTAAGTTTAGCTTGATCAAGAAGCAGGTGCGATGCTTTAGTGGGTTAGCATGTTCTGTAAAAGTTCTGTTTGTAATTTGAGTTGGTTAAGCACTTGCAACAATAGCTTTATGGTAGAAATAACATTTGCATTTCCAAAAGGGTCACCTCCAACATGTACTGGTCGCCCCAAAATTTATGTGTGCCACAGCTTAAGCACTCGTTCAATGTTAGGTTTAGCTGGGAAAATAATTATGCTTGTTTGCCATGCACTGAAAAAAAAAATCAATGTCCTCTATAGTGCTGAGCAGTGAGCATTTTTATATTACGATGGCTATTGTTACATATATATATACAAATTCTGCAACTAGCATGTCTAGCTTCTGGAAGACCCTGTTTACACTTGGTTTTAAAATGCATTTTGGGCGATCGGATCACAAGTGGACAGCGAGACACATCACCTTTTACACCTGTGTCTGTCATGCATCTCCAAATGCATTCTGCTGACCAATTGTGATCAGATTTCATTACTCCGAAGAAAAAGAAGATTTCCTGTTACGTCCTTGCCGGGGATGCATCAGGACGCATTAGCATTTACACCACAAAAGACATGTGGTCAAATGCGTCCCAGACCACTTCGGCAAGTGGTTTGAGTAACCGGTTCACAAAACGTTTGGTGGTTGTTTACACTTGTATTTAGCGCTGTCCACTTGTGATCTGATCGCAAAAAACACATTTTAAAACGAAGTGTAAATGGGGTCGATGAGTTACAGTATCTTGCCAAGTACAGTGCAACATGGAACAATAGACATGTTACGCCTTTATACTTTTTTCAGTGCATGACTGTCCACAAAACTTTCGTTCAACCACAGAATGCTGCGAAAAAATCATGACCTCATTGCATTTTCTTACAACACAGCATATATTGCATTGCACTCAGTAAAATGAAACGCTATCTGGATTGAGTTCCCCTTGAATAAGATATGCAAATGTGACCACGGTCAAAACACTGAAGCAAGCTGAATAATCTCTTAAGAGGCCATCAGTAAGGGTTGAAGGAAGTTTTTCATTAACATCAGCCAACCACATGATATTTCAAAAGGACGGTATGTGGTTTAGGATGCACTAAAGGGAGGGGTGAAAACTTGATTAAAAATCTTACTTGTCCACATTAGTTACTGCTGACATTTGCAAGAAAAAAAATAAAACAAAACAAGGAGCGTGATTCAGAGTTAAGAGTTAGAATCACTTAAGTTGCCAGGAACAATAAATGTATGTGAAGATTGTGACATCAGCATGTCAGCAGTTTATAGTTGATATGACTCATGGGACCATGACATCAGAGTACAGTGTCACACATAGCCTACAACACACAGGGACAGGAACTGTGGTCAACATGATAAACATATCACCCCAAATGTATTAATTCAGCGTTGTCCTCATGTGTAAGTAGTAAGGTATATATAAAGCAGCCTACCAGTGACGCATGGGTCCAGTGCACCATGATAAAGTTACATAAAGTTAGCATGAGCAGCTATATTGAAAAATGACAAATAGATCCAAAGAAAACAATGACCTTTCGTCTGCTAGAATTTCTGTGACTGTTAGATGTCAAATGTTTTAACGTACATTTTCTTGCAGTAGTTAAGATTTTTATACTGTAGGAATTCAGCTCTGGTGTTAATGCCTTTATTATGAATTATCACAACGGTTGATTTAATTTGTGGTTTTCCAAAACAGTTTCTTTCTTAGCACTATACACTTATGACACTACTCGAATCATATTTGTAAGCCAGCAGTATGTTAAACAAAGAAATTGATGAGGCAATAGGGCAACAATTACACAAAGACATTTTCATCGTACACTTGTGTATATATTGCATTCGGGCACGTAAAAAATGATTCTAATTAAACTCTGTGCAAAACATGCAAGGAAATAGTTCAGGTCAGAAAATACACCAGAGTTTGTATGGGATAGGTGATATGGTGGTGCCTTCAGCAAAGTCCTGAGACGTAACATGCTTGTGTTGTTGTGTTTCTGTGCCAAGGTTGTCTCCAAAGTTGTTTTGTTTTGTATGGCATTCACGTATTCGCCTGGCATTTATTAGGATTTGTTTATCCCTGAGAAGACATTACAGTACCTCTATCTTTGCAACTCCTTCGAGAGGCAAGATACCATGCTTTTGTATGTTCTTTAAAATAAAATCAACTGTTTTAAACTCCGTTATGCTGCTGATGGCACTGTAATGTCTCCCATGGGACAAAAAAAAAGTGTTCTCTCTCTCTGTATGGCATAGACAGACAGACAGACAGACAGACAGACAGACAGACAGACAGATAGATAGATAGATAGATAGATAAAAAGAATGCATTGGGAATAGAAAAACTGGACAGAAGGATGAGTGAGGAAAGATTGAAAAGATATTTTTGCTTGTCTAAATGAAAAAAAAAATGCAATCTCAAGTATAAGAAAGAATACGTGTGCACACGGCAAATCAGTGTTCTGGTGTTAAGTTAACTAGAGGAACAATAATGCACTTCCCATATGCCACGTCTTTCACATGGAGCAAGGCATTTGCAGAGCATCACTTGATGGATGGAAATGGACAGTAAAAAGGAACTAAACACCTCATGCAGCAGCCTGTGTCCAGTAAAACTTTAATGAGCATGTCCTTCCCTTTCTTGACGTTATATCAAGTGACTTACCACAGTAAAACCAACAATCGGTCATCTCACACCCACAGACGGAAGTGGCGTGGACTAAAGCTGACAGGTTGACAGGTACATGCCAGAATGGTAAAATCCAATATGAACGCTGACACTTTACAGATAGTATTTTATGAGAGTCCTGGGAAATTTCATTTAAATTGGTTGTTCCTTAAAAAACAGAGAGATAATTAAGGCACATCTGTATTTTTAGTTGCACCAGTATTGTGTTACATGAACAGCTAGGGAAAGAGGGAAAATCACAACCTAGCAACCTTGAGATGAAAATAAACAAGGAATGCTCTTTTAAAAGTAATGATTTCCCTTACTGGAAAATTCTACCACCGTATATCTATTAAGACTTCCTAAATTACAAATAAAGATAGATATACAACAACAACAAGCATCACATTCTTGATATTATCTAGATGAGTTTTCCAGTCAGGCCACTCCTAATGAGCGGGGATTTTCAGTGAAGAGAGGCAATTTGATGCATGAAAGCAGTTATCATTTGAAACTCTTGTCACCTACGTGCACGCCTCACTGGGGGTAATGTAATGACTGTTTCTGCTTCATTTGTTCCAGGCAGGAGTGACTCAGACGTCAGTGACGTGGAGCGCAAGGGACTTTTTCTGCTACGCGATACGGAAAATTCAAGAGCTTCCCACTCACCTGCTCATTTGCCTCCGAGTTGCAAATGACGAGGAAACTCCACAGCAACTATGCAGGCTGGCTCTGATGACGCCGATGAGGCATCATCGCACCATCATTAAGTCACAATCACAAATGTTTCGGAAAGTACTCCACCGATGTTTCACAGACTCTAATTTGATGTCGAAACTCTTTTGGAGCACGGTGAGTCCTAACATGGTTCCTGCTTAACAGCAGCTGATGACATGAAGAACACTTGACTTGGCCGGTCCCCCCGCTGTCACCGGGCTTTGTCTCCTCAAATTCTTTCCTCGGTGAGCGCTTGTTAATCCTCACAGCGCCATCAGGCTGGTTCCACATTGCCACACCGTCAGTCCGGCACAAAAAACAGCAAGGCATTATTCACTCCAAAGGACATGGACAAGCCTGTGTGTGGGCTGATTTGCTACCTCAGCCCAGTGCTCTCCGTTTTACGACATTTACACATTCCTAGCAACCTTATGCGTCAAGCCCTCATTGTGTCCATTAGTCTTTTATATTGCAGCTTCGAATGAAAAGCACTGCTATGACGGTTGTCTTAATGACTAAACTAAAGCTGTGGCGTTTGCCAGACTTTTTGTTAGGCCCTGTTGCCGCATTGTGGTGGCCATAAATGTCAAACAATGGCCCTTTTTAGGTCACATACCCCGAACTGTAGACCTATGAATCACCGTGTGGTTTGTCCTTGTTGTTCAAGGCATTGTTTTGATATAAGAAAACAGGCCTTGGCTGCACAGCTATTAATAAAAGCTGACAGTGTAGATTGTGTGCAATACCAATGCAATGCTTGTGGCACTGCTGCCTCCTTCAATGCACACACAAACACGTGTGCATGTGCGTGCACACACACACACACACACACACACACACACACACATACACACACACACCCCCTCCCCCAAACTGATGTCACTTATTTGATAATGGTCATCTTGTCATCTTGTCTCCACCTGTTTATCTTTACTCCGTCCCCAGATTTGCTCTCAGTCGCCCGATATGCAAAAACATAGCTGTGTGCACACAGGATGCCGGGCAATCAGGCCAGAACATCTATCCAGTCGACGCCGAGATTAATCCTAAAACAAAGATGTCACCGCTCAATCATATTAAGCTGCTCGTTGTTTTTTCTCATGCCACTTGACCACATCTTTTTGGCATGTTTTCAAGGCCTTAATGTTTACCTTTGGACTCAGCACCCTCTATCCATTATACACAGGAAGTTCACACTGGACCAGAGAGAACAGCTTCTAATACAAAGCCTTATATTTGTGGCAGCCGATCACAGCATCAGACCAACAACTCACAGCATATGCGCTTTTCTACCATGAAACATCATACCAACAGAGCTTCTTGTGCTACATTTGCCATCTACACTATTGTCTTTTCCACTTAAGAATGTACATCTTACCACCTCAGACTCACTGGTGTGTCTAGAAATTAATCCACAGGTGAGCCTAGAAATTACTGGGTGGGTCTATACAGCCAATCACAAACATGTTCTGAAAAGCTTTATGACCAAGTGGTTTTGTTACAGGAAGACAATCATATGAAAATAAGGGCTGTCACACAGTGGGCAACATTAACATAGCATCAACCACAAAACCATTACACACAATATGCCATTATACCACGGCATAACAAGGAGACATGCCCTCCAGAAAACATGTGCATTGATCGCCTACTAAAGGCATCCATCCATCCATTATCCAAACTGCTTATCCTGCTCTCAGGGTCGCAGGATGCTGGAGCATATCCCAGCAGTCATTGGGTGGCAGGCGGGGAGACACCCTGGACAGGCCACCAGGCCATCACAGGTCTCTCTCTCTCTCTCTCTCTCTCTCTCTCTCTCTCTCTCTCTCTCTCTCTCTCTCTCTCTCTCTCTCTCTCTCTCTCTCTCTCTCTCTCTCTCTCTCACTCACTCACTCACTCACACACACACACACACACACACACTCACACACACACACCTAGGGACAATTTAGTATGGCCGATTCACCTGACCTACATGTCTTTGGACTGTGGGCGGAAACCGGAGCACCCGGAAGAAACCCACACATACACGGGGAGAACGTGCAAACTCCAGACAGAGGACGGCCCCCAAGGTTGGACTACCCCGGGGCTCAAACCCAGGACCTGCTTGTTGTGAGGTGACCATGCTAACCACTGTGCCACCATGCCGCTCCCTATTAAAGGCATGATGGAACAAATTCCCTTGAAGAGTAAATTAGAACAAAACCTTCCCCTCCATGCGTTAGAACAGTAGAATTTGCATGAACAATGAAGTGGTGGCACAGTGGCCCAATGGTTAGTACTATCACCACACAGCAAGAAGGTCCTGGGTTGGAACCCCGGGGTTGTCCAACCGTGGGGGTCATCCCAGGTCATTTGTGTGGAGTATGCATGTTCTCCCTGTGTCTGCGGTGGGTTTTCTTCGCGTGCTCCGGTTTCCCCCACCATCAAAAAGACATGCATGTTAGGGTTAATACTCGTCTGTGCCCCTGATCAAGACATGGCAAGATGAACTGGAGATGGTCCCCGGGTGCTGCACGGCGGCTGCCCACTGCTCCTAGTTACGCAGCTAGGATGGGTTAAATAAAGAGCATAATTTTCCCACGGGAATCAATAAAGTATCTCAAAATCCCCAAAAAAAAAAAAATGTGTTCACCATTTCATTGTAGAAAAATACCTACCAAATACCAAACTCTTTCATTGGGTAGGCTGGCTGCCAAACAGCTGGACCGGGGCTAACCCAGGCCAACCCATGGCTATGCCAAATCTCAGACTGACACTATCACAGATATCCCAAGCACCTTTGTGAACCTCTGCAGAAGGCAGAAGCTTTCATTCAGACAGAATGGAGCAGTGCTTATCGAAAGACTTGAAAACCGTGCTTGTGATCAGCACCAAGAGCGTTCATGTTGAAAATGCTGGTGGGCAAAGTGAAACAGGGAGATCCTCCTCTCTCAAAAGCTAGCCATAATCCAGGTACTGAATGTAAAGCTGCTCCAGTGAAACTCCTCAGTCTCTGGCACTTCAGGGGAAGATTACATTGATGTCTGAAATGTTGGCACTGTCACCTCAAGTGCCTTGTGGCTTGGCATTAGAATAAGCAGGGAGCTTTTGTGTGACCCTGTTGCTCAACATTGCTAGGTTATGGAAATATAGTGTGAGATCTTATTCTCACACCCTCCTCAATAAGCATGCTGTGAATCTCATCAAATTCACTCACATATTTTCACATTTATGCTTGTGCACAGCCCGCTCTGCATGAGTTCAAACACGGAGCTCCTCAGAAAGTATTAACTACCTCGAGTGCCTGCCAGCATCTGAAAAGTGATGGCAAAAATGACAGGCTGTGACAGATCCTTGCGTCTTTATTGCCAGGGCCTATTCATCTTACGCTAAAATGCGATGTTATTGTGAAATTTGATTGCTGCAGAATGAACTAAAGAACGTTTGATGAATTCTGGGAAAGGTGGAAACGATGGGCCTCGGCCATCACTCTTCCAGGCGGTCTCCCCAAGAGAGGCGACGTGAGAACGCCCAACTTGACTTCAAGAAAAGACAACATGGTTCCCTGCCTCGCTTCGGTGGGGTGATCACGCGTGCTCTCCTAAAACAATACGGAGAACCAGTCAGCTTCATTTACCGTGATAAAGAATAACACAGTACTTTCCCTCAGCTATGGTGGGCGAGCACATTTTTGTGCATGTTATGGTTGATATTTCCAGTTTAATGTTTCCAGTACTAGCCCTTATGACTAATGATGGGTCAAGGGTGCGGATGTTGTCATCCGCCTGGCAGTGACAAAAGTTGGGCCTTATCGCTCAGCTTCCTGCATCCATGTACCTCTCCCCTCTCATCCCTCCTGTTTTCTCTTCCCTAGTCTCTTTTATGTTTTTCTATCCATCTCTCTGCCTGTATCTGTGGCCTTTGCTCATTTGCTAACTTTTGCTTTTTTGTCATTCTCCCTCTCTCTCATCTCCTGTGCAGCGTCTGTGCTATGCTCATCAACGTGCCCAGAGGGAGTATCAAACTCCTAACCTCATTGGAGGTGTAACTTCTTGCCGAACCAAATCATCCCACCAACACCCCCACTACTGGAGAATCGTGCTGCAGCCCGGAAACAAATGTGTGGGAGTCACAAACAAAGAAGCCATCAGGTCAAGCTTCCCCTCCAAATGAATGAGCCTTTATATAATGATAGCACTAGTTAACAGAACATGGGTGTTTTTTAACGTATATCATCAACAATGTTCTACTTTATGGTGACAGGCATGGGCGCAAGTCCATGAATACTGGGATGGCATCCAGCGCTTTACCTGTTCTCCCATTCATAGAGTTTAGTAGTTGTGTCAGGAAGGGCATCCCACATAGAATTTTGCCACATTATTATGCAGATTGACAAGACCATACTGGATCGGTTGAGGCTTCATACAGGATCGGCCAAGGCCCGGGTTAACAACGGCCGCCATTGCTGCTGTGCCCTTACATGGTATGGATGGAAACTGTAAAATCTGCTGTGGTGACCCCTGAGAAACAGGAAACAAGCTGAAAGAAGAAGAAGATCAACAATGTTCTACTTACAGCTATAGACAGTCTGTAGGTATGCCGTAACTGATTCAGTATGAGTCCTAAAGGTTTTATTCATATGGTGTGACTCTACCTTGCAGGCTGATAAGTCTTGTGATAGAACTACTGACTGGTTTCTTGCCTCCACTAATGTCTTCTGTTGCTGTGTGCTTGATGATTATACCATACCACATCCAGAGAGCTGAATACTCAGTCAAGATGAGAGGTAGGCCTAACACGAGAATTATCAGCCGGCTAAGTGGAAGCACAACATATGAATAAAACCTTTATGACTCATACTGGATCAGTTACGGCATACTTACACACTGTCTATAGCTGTGTGATGAAGGTGTCGTGTAATGTGGTTAACATAAATCGTTACTGAGTGATCACTCACCGGTCTGTTAGCAAGTTACGCATCATAAGTGTGCCCATCTTTCATCACACCAAATGCGCCCTTTCTTTTGTTTTCCAGTGTTGAGGCAGTAATTACAGTGTTTCATCATATAAACAATGTAAACTTTGTTTGACCTTTGGCACAAAGTTAAAACTGGCAAGATTTCATGTCTGCAGATTTGTGTTTGTGTTGCTGTTATAGTACCATAGCATAATCATTTCATTTGAGGGACATTTTCTGACGATTTAAAACAGATTAAAGACTTCATATTCTAAGAATACAAGATAGTTATACTAGTTAATCACATAGTAACCAAGATATATGCTGAATTTCAAACTATTTCTACATGGGGGTTATAGTAAGAGTAATTTTGTTATCATTATTTGCACATTTTATCCCCTAGTATGCACCATAGCAAAAATAGATTGAACTACAAATATTTTCGTGTTTGAAAAGTGAAGTAGATCAAATAATCGTCTCTGTGAATCTCTAAATGCATGTGACAGTCACCATCAGTAAAACGAGGCATCAATAGATAATACAAAAAATGAAAACCTTCGTATTACGTTTCACACATCGTATTCCCGCTATCCAGGTACAACATGTATCGCATTCTCTCCATTCGTGGCGAGAGTGTGTGACATTTTCTTCCACACAATGAGACTGGTTGATGCTGGCATATTTGCTCTCAGACTCAGAAACCCAATCCTTGACTGTCTGAAAGGAACAAGGTAAGGATGAGAAATGAGGAGCGGTAGAAGGCACTTCTAAGTGTTTTTACCCACATGAAAGCACTGCTGCTTCTGTTGAATTTCACTCAACTGTCAGAGAAAGCCCATGTGCCTTTCACATTAGTGAAATATTTCATTTTTATGATTGTTTTTACACTTATTCCTGAACTCCAAGGTCCTAGAAGATCTGCTTGTGTTCCTTTGTCTAAGTGACAGTAAAAATGATCTCCGGTTCAATGCGTGTTCTTGTAAAGCACGACCGCCTTCTCATTTCAGTGAAGCGTAAAAGTGAAAGAAAAGACAACGAAATGTAGACACAGAAAAGGGAGTCAGGTCTGGCGCGTCACGTTTTACCTTTCCACGCTCAGCAGCATGCTGCATGACCACTATCAGATCGAGATTACGATCCATCCCCAGCCGTCCCCTTTCACAGTAGCCCCCGCATCCCACCCCGCCATGTACCCTATCAACGGCCACCACCCCATTGCTTCCCAGCCTCTCTTTCGCTGTGGGGCAGAAAAGCAGAACGGGCCAATGTTTTCAGCAACGCATTGGCTTATCTTCATGGCTCCCTCGCTCTATCCTCACAACATGGCATAAAGATTTTATCCAGAGCGTGTTTAAGCCTGCGCTTCAGGTCTTACTGGACCAAACAGAAAGAGAGTGTACCCATATATCCAAAAATGCAAAAAAAAAAATGCACTTTAAGAGCCAAACTAAACATAACTGTTCTGCCCATCTCAATGACCAACATGTTGTTTACATTTCTCTTATCCCATAGTTTAAAAAAAAAATCAGTTATGGTATAAAGTAAACACATCTGTAAAAATTTTTTAGGAAAAGGATGTTTATTTTTGTTAACCCCCCAGGTATTTTTGAAATTGTGTAACATGTTTTCAGCCATTTTCAAAGGCCTTAAAACTGAATACAAACGACTACGCAAGGTATCAATTTGAGTAAGACAATAGAAAACAATTAAGAAAAATACTACAGAAGCCATGTCCAAATATTTCCGATGTTTGCTCTAACCTGTGTGAAGTATGGACAGGTGGGATTTATTAGGATACTACATATAGTGTTGGGTATTATCTTAGTAGACGTTTCTGTGATTGACAGCACACCTACCTACCACTTGTAACTCACCCTTTGTCAAGTCCCGCCTTTCTCCCCTGCTCCATGGTTACTGTTGCTAGGTTAAACAAACAACAGCCTCAGAGTACGTCACCAATGAAAACCTATTGAAAACACCTGTTGATTTAACTGACTTTTATTCCTATTTAATCCATGCATTTTTTTAAAAAAAACTAAAAGAAAACTCTGTTGCTGTAGTAAGAAACATCTCGGGTACAACACAGTTGTATTATATGATTTTTTTTGTTTTTTGGAAAACTGGTGAAAAACCATTTTTGACGTCCAACTTTCTTGGCTGCCACCTGGTGACCCAACATCATCTCTCCTTCACACACTTATTACTCAAATCTATCTGTGACCACTTTTGGAGTCAAATATCTTCTAAATGTCGACAACAGGGTGTTAAGATGCCATGGAAAATTGCATACTGTAGTGGACTATATGGGCACAATTCACCATAATCGGTTGATGTTCGGTGTTAGGCATGGATGTATTATAATACATCCATGGTGTTCGGTAAACCTGGGCCCTTTAAGAAAGGGTTTCTGGGTTGACAGGGTGGAGCTAGGATGAGGCTTGTTGGAGCAGGGCCATGTTGCTCGCATTGTGATTTTGTAGGGAAGGGTAAATGACACACACGTCCGTGTAGTCAATGAGAGAAATTGTCCGTCTCTACTTTGCTGCAGTTTCCACATTGGTGATCCCAACGTTTGTCTGCTGGACGTTTCCAGAGACAACTCTTCGTGAACATGACGACTAATGTGGTTTCTCTCAAGCTGCCGGAGTTCTGGGAGTCGCCAGCCTCGGCTTGGTTCGCCCAAACAGAAGCGCAGTTGCATTGCGGGAAATCACCGCGGACGCCACAAAATACTATTATGTGGTGTCGGCTCTCGGCAGTTCAAAAGGAACCAGAGTGGTGAGCTGCCTCAAAAATCCTCCGCAGCAGGATAAATACGAGACACTCAAGGCTCACCTGAAGAAAACTTTTGAACTTTGATGCTGAGCGGGCCAGCTGGCTCTTCTCTCTACAAGGTCTCGGTGACCGTAAACCGTTTGAACTCATGGACAGGATGCTGGATCTCCTGGGAGAGCACAAGCCCGACTTCCTCTTCTTCCAACTCTTTCTGCGACAGCTGCCTTCTCGGGTACGGGCTGCTTTAGCCAACACCGCCATCACTGACTGTTGTTCTCTGGCCGAGGAGGCTGATAAATTTTTCCTGGCTGGGCAACAGAACTGCGCGGCCGTGTTTTTTTCCTGCCCAAACATTTTCTCCGCTGCCTGGAGACATAACAGTCACCACCACAGCAGCAGCTCCTCAATGGCGGCAGGACCACGGCCTGTGTTTTTACCACGCAAAGTTTGGACCCAAGGCCAAGCGGTGCCGATCTCCATGCAGTTTCAGCGCGGCCAAACTGGAAGGCTGCTCTTCATCCAAAATACCATTTCTGGACAGCGGTTCCAGTGTGACACAGACGCGCAGAAGAGCATCCTGCCCGCATCGAGAGTAGACATCCTGTCCTGTGGATATGCCCCCAATGGAAGTCACTAATGGCAGCCCCATCCACACTTATGGCACTAGGTACGTGGAGCTGTCACGGCAAAGTAGCTGCCCCCCTCCTCAGCACGGATTTCCAATGTGCCTATGGGCTGCTGGTGGATGTCAAAAACCGCCGCCAGGGAGGAGTTCGAGAATATGGAGCGTCTCAGCATCATTCTCTGCTCCAATAGCCCGTGGGCTTCACCCATCGTCCCGAAGCCTGGCAGTGGGTGGCGCCCGTGTGGTGATTACCATCAACTCAACAATATGACGACACCGGACTGCTACCCAGTCCCACACATCCACGATTTTTCCGCCCACCTGGCTGGAAAGTCATCTTTTCCAAAGTGGACCTCGTCCGTGGATACCATCAGGTGCCCATCCACCCGCTGGATGTCCCCAAAATGGTGGTGATCACCCCGTTTGGACTGTTCGAATTCCTGCGCATGCTGTTCGGCCTCAAGAACGCCACGCAGACATTCCAGCGCCTCATGGATTCGGTGCTACAGGACCTGCCTTTTGTTTTTGTCTATCTAGACGACATCCTCGTCGCCAACACCTCCAAAGCAGAACACCTGTCCCACATCCAGACTCTTTTCGAGCGGCTCAGCCAACACAGGCTGATTGTCAATCCAGCCAAGTGCCAGTTTGCTCTGACAACTATCGACTTCCTTGGACACTGAGTCACCAAAGATGGGGCAGTACCCCTCCCGTCAAAGGTGGACACCATCGTGAACTTACCGCGGCTGCTTACAGTCAAGTCCCTACAGGAGTTCCTTGACATGGTGAACTTTTACCATCGCTTTATCCCCTGAGCTGCTCAACTCATGCAACCTCTATTTGAGTCCCTGAAAGGCAAGGCCGCCAAACACACTGTGGACTGGTCTGCGGAGAGGTACAAGGCGTTTGTGGACACAAAGACTGCTCTGGCTGAAGCAACAATGTTGGCACACCCATCACCCAAGGCTCCGATTGCCATTTCTACAGATGCTTCGGACTACACAGTCAGGGTGGTGTTCTCTACCTCGCTATTCAACACTTCCATTGCCTGCTGGAGGCCCGCCAGTTCACGGTGTTTGTGGACCACAAACCACTGACATTCACCGTGGCCAAGGTGGCTGAGCCGTGGTCTGCCTGCCAGCAATGACAGCTCTCCTACATCTCGGAGTTCACCACAGATGTACAGGATGTTGCTGGCAAAACCAACCTCGTCGCTGACTGCCTCTCCCCAACCATTGCAGGGGCCATCCACTTGGGTCTTGACTATGCCCGCACGGCAGCTGATCAGGCTGCCAACCCAGATGTGCAGGCTTTCAGGATGGCTGTCACAGGGCTGCAGTTAGAGGACATGGCTTTCAATGATGCTGGCACCACGCTCCTGTGCGACATCTCCACGGGTCGGCCCCGGCCCGTCATTCCCACTGGCTGAAGGTGGTGTGTTGTCGATGCTGTCCATGGCCTCTCCCACTCTGTCAAAAAGCCATCTCAAAGACTAGTGGTAGCCAAGTTCATCTGGCACGAGCTCAGAAAAGACGTTAGAGACTGGGCTGACACCTGTGTGGAGTGTCACAGTTCAGCTCACAGTTTGCATCTGAGCACTGGAATCCAGTTGCAGAGAGCATAGGGGTGAAGCTCCACCACACCACCGTGTACCACCCACAGGCCAATGGGTTGTGTGAGCGGTTTCATCGCTCTATGACGGACGCTCTTCAGGACAGCCTTAAAGATAGTAGCTGGGTTGGCTCCCGTGGGTCATGCTGGGCCTCAGCACTGCCCCTAAGGAGGACCTCCAGTCCTCGTCCACTGAACTAGTTTACGGACAGCCGCTGCAGGTAACAGGGGATTTCGTCCCCAACACCACAACTCCTTGGTCTGCAGCCCATCAGCGGACCACGCTCCTGGATAATGCCAGAGCTTTAGCACCGGTCCCGACTTCGCAACACGGCCTCCCACAGTCTCACATCTCCACAAGCCTGCAATCGGCAGAACGTTTTCATCCACCATGACGCCCACCGTGGACCCCTGTAGCCTCCCTGCGACGGGCCGTTCTGCATCCTGGAGACCGGGAACAAGCACTTTGTCGTGGAAGTTGGCAAACAAGCCAGAGCGCATTTCAGTGGATTGCCTCGAACCGGCTCACCTGGACATGGACCGACCTATTGGACTTGCCCAGCTCCCAAGGCGGGGATGCCCTCCTACCCTGCCCCCACCCCCCAACAAGGCCTCTAAGGTTCCTCCACCCCCCCCCCGCCCTACCCCCATGTTGCCACAGGGTCCCCTCCTGTAGGCACCCCGGCCTTCGCACCTGTTTGGCGAAGCCGTTGCAGCCAGGCCATCCACCCCCCTCCATGTTGACTTTTTTTATTATGTTGAATTCTGGGGGGTGACATATGTAGCGGACTATAAGGGCACAATTCACCATAATCAGTTGACGTTCTGTGTTAGGTAGACATGGGCCTTTTAAGAAAGGGTTTCCGGGTTGACAGGGTGGAGCTAGGACGAGGTTTGTTGGAGCAGCGCTATGTTTTATACGGAAGAATAAATGACACACGTGTTCATGTAGTCAGTGAGAGAAATTGTCCGTATCTACTTTCCTGCAATTTTCACAATACATAATAAAACATCCATGTTCATATCTGTGCATACAAAATGTATAGACAGACAGCTTTCTGGTACTCCCATTTGTGGAAAACTCAACATGCTATGCAAAGAATTGTTTGCTAATACAATTTGACCCAGGCATGTCCCAATATAGTACAGTTTGAGACCTGCACTTACCAGGTCTCAAACTGTTTGCATTGCATGCAGTGGGTGTGCATACCCATTTAGCCATATTTGTGGAACATGGCAAACTAGGGGCAAAGTAGAGTGTTACATAATCAAGCAACTGACAGAAAGACAAAACTGAATACACTTCATCTTCCTTAACAATGACCGATGAGATGCCCTTGAGCAAGGCACTTAACCTAAGCAGTTCAAACGGAGGTGTTCAGTGGTAAACGGAGAGGGACTGCAGTTAGATCCAGCAGCTCTCACTTGTGAAACCCTATGAATGTGTACTTGTAGGAATGTGAAGCCATAGGTATTAAAAAAGCATATACATGCCCTGTAAGACACCCATGAGTAAAAAAAGAGTTTGAATCAAACAAAAAATAATCACTATTACGATTGAGCCTTGTTTAACATTTGCCACATATCACATCATCTAAGTCGTTCAACAGTAAGAACATTAACTGTGGCCAGAATTGCCTGAAGGCCTTGGTTTCAAGCAGTTTACCATGGGGGAAAAAAAATCGGTGAAAAAAAGCCGAGAACCCCTCCCCTAATATGAGTTTTAACATAATTGTTTATTAAAACTTGATCCCAACCAGAGGAAAAACCAATGCGATTATCAATGAGGCAATCATTAGAACGTCATCATGATAAGTCTCCACTGCTGGCACTTTCCTTCTGGCTAATCAGATTAGCATGGTGTCACAACTTCACAATACCTGTGCATCATTTGACACGATGAGACACACTATGAAACTCCCAGCACATGGAACATCTTAACATACAGATGCCGATAGCAACAGGCAGAAGGGCATGCTTATACTTACTAGGGATGCGATACTGGTATTACCTCATGCTGTCTTACACATGCAATCACATATACAGTGGACCAACAGCAACAAACCCTTACAGGCACATGCACAGCTAGAAATGCACACACACACACACACACACACACACACACACACACACACACACACATATATATATATATATATATATAAATTCACAGACAGGCAATGACGACACCACCACCCCCCCGCCAACACCAAAACATTATGTCACAGGTGAGATGAAGATGTAAGATTCTAAAACATCATGTGTTGTGGGATCTACATTAGGTATTTAGGTATTCAAGGCTGTCGAATACCTGTTTTCCCAAGCAAAAGGGTGTGTTGTGTAGTTCTCAGGTGTTTGCCGGGGGCCATTATTGAAGCAGATGTATTCTACCCCATTTTAATGCATCGACTGCGATTCCACAACATCTACTTTCTTGGATTAATTTCCTTTTCATTTCTATTTTATTATTATTAATGATGATGATGACTGATTATTATCATTATTAAGTTTTTGGTCTGCAGTGTTTGGAAATCGTAAAAGAACATGTTGTCCAAGATGAGTGTGAGTTACTACACCATGATCAGGCTGTTGTACTCTCAATCCCCTTACGTCATGTTAACATCCCTGGGGCTTTTGCTTTTTCAACACGTGTGTGTGTGTGTGTGTGTGTGTGTGTGTGTGTGTGTGTGTGTGTGTGTGTGTGTGTGTGTGTGTGTGTGTGTGTGTGCGTGTAGGTAGGATGATAGTATCAGGTATGTGACATCCGTTGGCCACCTATTGTATGTGGTTTATTGAATTAGCCCCAAAAAGACTGCCAGAGGGCTGAACGATACAATAAATTCAATACAGTACAGGACAATGCTGGATTATACTGGACAATATAATAACACAGTAAATTCTGGCGTCTCGAGCAATGCTCTCTGGTACACCTATAACATGCTTAAAATAGTATGATGCTCTAATAAACTTTTGAAAAGTGCATTATAGATATTGTTTCAATGTTTTCCTCTGCTCAAAGCTGGGGGAGCCACTATTTTACTACGGGTTTGGGTTTTTCAGCATCATTAGATACGGTATATTGCAATTCCTTTTCATTTGATACACTGAGGTATCAGGGCTGAAGCACATGTTGTTGAAATATGGAAATCTGAGATGGTTATAAAGTTTGACCAAAGCCAATGCTTGAAAGTATTTCTGACATCTGATTTAGCTTAAGGGTTTATGATTTGCCATGGCTCTGGAGACTTGGAAAGTACCATCAATAGGAAAGCCCTTGTCACTTAAAATTTGACAAAACAAATCTGTTGCAGCCTCTCTTATCACTGGGGGAGTAATAACATTGATTCCCCCCCCCCTTGTTCTAAGTCTTAGCGACCATTCAAGCCACTACCCAGCTCCCCCCCATTCCTCGGCTTCTGAAGCATCGAGTCAAGAAGGAAGAACTTCGTCCTAAAGGAAATCCAGAGCCCATAGAGTTATGACTGTACAAATAAGAATAAAACTCAAAGCTAAAATGAAGGGACTCCAAGTCAAAGTTGAATGGTTTGTTCACTAACTATATTGCACAGGGTGATGTGATTTGCACTGACTGAGGGCGTGCAGGAGAGATGAGGTTGTCAGCACTTTTTGTTCTAATGACTCATCATGTCTTGTTCCGGCTTGCTTACCATTGCTGCCCGAGGTGCTATGATCCTGTCACGAGAGGCGTAGATAGTGGCTCACCTGTGCAACTGAGTCTGTGTGGCATAGAATCTGCACAGCTCTGCAGCATTGTGGGGAGAAAAAAAAGAAAAAGAAAATTACACGTGGAAGATTTTTTTTTTCTGCATAATAAGAAAGAATCCATTTTTTCTTATGGACAACGTGTTTCTGAAATTATAACATGAGGCTTAAAACACGTTTCAATAGCCTACGAATGGTTATCAGTCCTGCAAACTGATTATGTCAGAGCATTATTGTATTTTAGGGGCCAGCAATAAAATCTCGAACAGGAAATGGTGTAGAGACAAAATTTGTAGTTTTGATTTAAAATACTTGGGAGTGCACTGTATGCTTGCCTCATGGCAAGGCAATATAGTGCCTGTCCGTGACTCCTTGATTTACTATCCACTTCATCCTCCAACTGTGCAGCCATTGTACAGAAATCTATAAACAACATAAGCTTCTGTAAATGAATGGGCTTTCATGCATTTGTACGTTTATCCCTCTGCAGGCATGTAGGCCTCAATGTAGGAATTTTGTTTCATACCCAAAAAATAATATCACGGTCATTAGTAATATACCTGATTATATTGAATCCAGCGACAAATTGTCAATTTAGATTGATATATGAGCTACTGTTTGAGAAAGAACTTATTCATGTCAGACATATTTACAAAAGTTTTAGGTACACAGAGCCAAAAGCAAGTTGTAGGTCAGACTAAAGTTTACTATTTTAAATGTTGCATGGGTAAGTGTATTTTTTGCATGTGTAGAATGACTCAGAGGTCACGGTTAAATCTAGCGTACATCATGTCCAGGGGTCGATTGTCTAGTTGTACATGGGGCAATCAAGAGCTCATTTTGAGGTTGTCGTAGAGATGATGTGGGTCGTCCCACACGAAACTGAGCCAAATCAGCAGCGCAGGCTTCATTCTCTTATTTATGATAGGAAACAGTGTTTCTGAATAATCTTTGTGCAGCTCAGCAGTTTTGTAATGAAATCAAGCAACTAAGGTTTATATACTGCAATGTATTAAAACTTTTTTCCTGTATCTGTATTGAGATTTTATATATATATATATATGTGTGAGAGAGAGAGAGAGAGAGAGAGAGAGAGAGAGAGAGAGAGAGAGAGAGAGAGAGAGAGAGAGAGAGAGAGAGAGAGAGAGAGAGAGAGTGTGCAACCACCACCACCAGCACCAGTTGCAGGACTTGGACCACAAGGCTTGATGTTTTCAGAAACCATCTCCATCTAAAAACACAGCGCAGATCACAAGGCTGGCTCCACAAGTAATACTTGAACGTGATTTGCTATCCTATATTTTGTAGGCAAAGTGATGTATTTCATCGAGAACAACTAAATAATTTCATGGGGGCATCCGGGTAGCATAGCGGTCGATTCCATTGCCTACCAACACAGGGATTGCCTGTTTGAATCCCTACGTTACCTCTGAGTTGGTCGGGCGTCCCTACAGACACAATTGTGCATTTCTGCGGGTGGGAAGCCAGATGTGGGTATGTGTCATGGTCGCTGCACTTGCACCTTCTCTGGTCGGTCAGGGTGCCTGCTCGGGGGGGGGGGGACTGGGGGGAATAGCATGATCCTCCCATGTGCTACCTCCCCCTGGTGAAACTCCTCACTGTCAGGTGAAAAGAAGCAGCTGACGACTCCACATTTATCGGAGGAGGCATGTGGTAGTCTGCAGCCCTCTCCGGATTGGCAGAGGGGCTGGAACAGTGACCGGGACAGCTCGGAAGAGTGGGGTAATGGGCCAGGTATAATTGGGGAGAAAAAGGGGGGAAATTAAAAAAAAAACAACAACAACAGTTGAATAATTTGAGTGGTAAGTTTAGCTAGTTTCTCAGCTGACAATTGGCTGAATTTATTTCACAAGTACGCCGTTTGTTTATTAGACTAGAAATCAAATCTTCGGGCACAACATGAAATGCAAGCAGACAAAAACTGAAAAACTGAAATGACACCCTGTGTGTCAACAGTTTGTATTTAGTAATCAAAAGGATTTCATTTTGGTTGCCCCGTGGAAATTCAAGTCACTGGAAACTACCAGACGACTGTAAAAACTGAGTCCAGATAATCTATTGCATGTATGTGAGTAACCTGCTAACATCTATTTCAGCATCTCTGATATATTCTCTGCACCACTGCACTTTATCACCTCCTATTTCACCCATATAAGTCAACCTTTGTGTATACATCTGAAGATTGTTGTGTTGTAGTGTTGTTATTCTATGTTAAGCACACTGAGAGAGCCACGAAACTGGAGTCAAATTCCACGTATGTGCAAAACCTACATGGCCAATAAACATGATTCTGATTCTGACATTTGTTTTGTTGATACGAGAGGCAGTAAATGGGAACGCTGAGTTAGTGTGTATGTGGCTGCCTTCTTGAATATCGCGTAAGAGGTAGAGCAGTAAATGTGAGAAAATTATGCATGTAGGGCAGTCAAAATGAGAGGTTTCTGTCTATGTGAGAGACCACATTTGCTGCTTAGGCTACTTTTATAACGGCTCCAGAGCTCTTTTTTCAATACATCTGCTCAAAATACCTCAATATCTGGTACAATCTGCTGACAAGAGTTAAGAGTTATAGACCAGAGGCCTGTATCTCTTTTAGCTCAGTTCGCAGAAGCATCTGGATCCTATCAAAGTCAACAGTACCGTTTCATTTGTTCACTTCAGAGGCTGTTTCAGAAATTGCACCAAGTGTATATTCCTAAAGGTGAACGGATAAAACGTGACTTCTTAACCAAGAGCATAATATATGACGACAAAAAGAGATCTACATACAAAAAAACGTGTTGGTGCTGATATGTCAATGCAACATGCATACATTCATAGGCACAGTCAGGCACACATATACACCCACTGCCATCACACACACATAAAGGAGAAAGAGAGAGAGAGAGAGAGAGAGAGAGAGAGAGAGAGAGAGAGAGAGAGAGAGAGAGAGAAAGAGAAAGAAACTAAACACTCAATTCCAAACTCGCCAAAACAAACCAATAAATTGTACCCAAAGTTGAAAAGTCTTACTTACTGGAAAATACCACTGGATATCAAACACATTAATCCACAGCTTGATATCAGTCCAGCTCCATGGTATGGCAATGTAAACAAATCATGATGGATTTACAGACCAGATCATTGATATATAGTGCCATCTTGTTTTAAATAAAGGTGTCATATATTCTTTCTCTAAGTTCTTACTCCTTTACCTTCAATAAAAAAATCAATTAAAATCAATAACAACATTAATAATGTTAATAATATCAAAACATTTGATTCCTTCTCCACTTGATAACAGACCTGCTTTAACAGATGTCCTGCAGGTTGTATTCTTCTGAATGGGGCCCATTGTTGGCTTTTAAAAGTAAGCAAGTGTCCACACCAGGTCAAGGGTCAGGTTGGGCAAAAGGCACCAAGTTCTGCAAGTCTTGACCTTTTAAATGAGTGCAAGGTGATACCATACATGGGTCAGCAGTCATATGTTGAAAGCAGGCCCACATGTTGACGAAGACCCTCTGACCCCCCCCCCCCCCACACACACACACACACACACATCAGCAGCTACAACCCCTACCCCAGCCATGACGTGTGGCGACACAGATTCTCTTTGGATACAAATAACCCCCTGAGGCCTCTGGGTAATAAGGGGACCGAATCAAGCAAGCTGGGGGCTTGGGCGCCTAAATAACCAACTGGGATTGAGAATTGTAAGGAGCTTAATTTCAACCAGTGCCTCAATGGGACATCTCGAACACATGATGATTTGATTACAAGGAACACTTTAAGACAATTTATTTTCAGTGGAAAAAGCCAGTCTTGCACGACTGATACCAAACTGCACGCCTACACAAGATAGCATATATACATATAGATGTAGATATATAGATAGATAGATAGATAGATAGATAGATAGATAGATAGATAAATAGATAGATAGATATATGGATGCAAACTAATGAACAGTCAACATCTCCTCCATTTGATAGGGATGTAAAGACTAAACTCACAAAAGTTTTTATGAAAATTAAGGCATAATTTGTCTGATTGTCAAATTTTTTTGAAAATCAAGGTGAAATTTGGAGGCTGTATTGATACTCTCATCAAAATTTGACAGGGAGGGCAAATCGTCAGGTGCTCACATCTTTTCAAGTCACATGTAATCCTTTTCGAGCGGTTCTTCTGCAGAAAATTTGCAAGAATACTAAAGAATTTATCAATTTTTTTGATAGATCTTCTTTACTGGACCTGGGAAAAGGATTTTTATTACTTCATAGTGTAGCAGCATGACACATGCATGTTTTTGTAAGCCGTTACTCGAAAGACTATAACCAGGGGAAGAGGAGCTGTGTTCACAGACGAGGTAAAGCCATATTCCTTTACTTTGATGTTCACTGTTTATCGAAATCGGAAAAAATAACTGCTGTAAAGCAATTCCTATATTTTCCTGGGAAGTTTCATGTCTGAAAATACATAGCGAAACAAGGCTTCTATGGAACTGATCTAAATGTCAATTGTGTTGTTCTCCGAAAGCCATCACACTATGTGGCCAAAATGAATTTAATGATGGTACGGCCTTCTTCTTCTTCTTTCGGCTTGTTCCCTGTTTCCCAGGGGTTGCCACATCGGATTTGATAGTTTCCATCGGTACCCTGTGAGGGCACAGCACCTATGGCGCATTTACTGATTTTAATTGTATTTATTTATTTATTTATTGAATTTAATGATGGTATGATAATGGAACATATTGTTTAGTGCTGCTATTAGTATGGACCATGGTCTCCCACTTCGCCAAGAACGAATATTTAGCATATTCTTGAGATACATTTCTATAATTCTCTTGCGTCAATAGTGGAGGATGAAATTACCGAAGTATTTGCTCTGTTTATCTTAACACGATGCTTTTAAATCACTTCATTATTTTGACAGCAAAAGTCCGACCTCACTGCATGATGTATTGATATATTTGACTGATGGGAGCAAATTGATCTCCGCGGCCACCATTTTCAAAACAAATCAACACAGGCATGAGGTTTCATGCATCTTTGCATGGTAGATCTTTCCCTGGTTATTGACCTGACTTAATCTTTCACTGGAGACATCTATTTGGCCTCCACCCTTCAAAGCTGCCGTAATGTTTGGATTAGCATTCTGGACGCAATCCTAATTCCTATGGTTGTTTAGTTGAGTGCTCAAACCCTCCATTATCTATGCATATTTTGTGGCAGAATTATGTTTTTGACCACTAATTAGGGACTCTATGGCAACGCAGCACAAACGTTTGGTGTAACTTCAAGTCTGGTGACAAATCTATTGCGTCGATTCAGGGTTGAGGGAGAGCAGATGCACTGTGAGGAGTCTAAAATTGCCCCGCCACACTGGGGCTTTTTCCTGACTTAATAATGTCAACGACCAGAACCCTCGCAAAACCAGATGGAGCCAGTTTATTTTCTGGAATGATTGCACCCACTCAAGTTTATCTTCAGCACTTCACATGTTGGGAGAAAGAATGCGGATAGAGGGGGCCAGTCAAAGAAAAACTGTTTATTGATACTTTTATTTATTTCTAAAGTGCTTTTAACAAACAGATTTGTCACAAAGTCCTGCGTAAGAGAGAGAGAAAAAGGAGATAACAAAACAGAACAAGCATGATGAATTACAAGTTGTGGGGTGAAATCACTAAGGGTGGAGAGGATTATTTTGATTATTCTGGTTTCAGGCGGCTATGGCGCCTGCCCTGCGAGATGCATGCTTGTGTTTTGTGTAAGCATTAAAGATGGAAGTACACAATAAATATCAAGCCACACAAAATTTAGTCTTTTTTTTCATAGTGATCAACAGTTTTATATCTTTTTGCTGCCATTTGACCCTACAATTAACCTCTTTTTTCCCCAAGTTTGCTCTGACAAGGCCTACTAAGCACATTCATAACTCACTCCCCCCACCTTTTCTCCCCAATTGTACCCGTCCAATTACCCCACTCTTCCGAGCCATCCCGGTCGCTGCTCCACCCGCTCTGCCAATCCAGGAAGGGTTGCAGACTACCACATGCCTCCTCCGATACATGTGGAGTCGCCAGCCACTTCTTTTCACCTGAGAGTGAGGAGTTTCACCAGGGAGACATAGCAAGTGGGGGGTTCCCCCTCCCCCCGAAACAGGCGACCTGACTGACCAGAGGAGGTGCTAGTGCAGCGAGCCGGACACATACCCACCTCCGGCCTCCCACCCGCAGACACGACCAATTGTGTCTGTAGGGACGCCCGACCAAGCCGGAGGTAACACTGGGATTCGAACCAGCAATCTCCATGTTGGTAGGCAATGGAATAGACCGCCACGCTAACCGAATGCCCCATAACTTGCCATTTTTTGAAAAAAAAATTGTTGATCACTGAACAAGCTTGTTACATATATAACGACACAGTGTTTTGTGTGAGACGCCTCCAAGCTGACCCGAATTAAGGTCAAACATATCTGTAAATTAAATGATGATGGCTGACAAGACTGTGATTTTATTTGGGCCAGACAAACCCAAACCAAAAAAATACTATATGACAAATCTCACAATCAAGTTTTCCTGCTCGCTTTCCTGAAAGTCTTTCCTCACCATCACCACTCACAATAATAAAGAGCTCCCCGAGAGCCAAAGCAAATAAAACTAACACAACCAAAAGATAAGACAGGTAATTTAAGCACTAGGAACCAAATCCAGTCAGAATATCTATTATTCCTGTGTCAGGATCACGTTCCTTGTGATCTACGGCCTCTTAAAAAAAATAAAAAATAAAAAAGAGGTCCTCAGAGGAACTAAAGCTAGCGTCATATATTTGTACTTTTTCTTAGGTTGAATGTCCCCCATTGTAATCACATCTGTGAGAGAGGTGAGGTTGGAAAGGTTAGAGTGTTACACAGAACAAAAGTAGCAAATTAATGAAAGCCAGGAATTTAGAGCACCGACACGAACCCTGACATGTTGAGTACCGTACAGTTAGGTTCAAAATCCTGACTTTGTAATTCAGCATCGGAGTGAAATGTATAACACAGCGAGGGATACCTTTCATGGGTGAATGCATGTCATGCTAATGCCCTGAGCTAATGTCTCATATATTTTGCTTCAACGCTGGAAACTAGGCTTATCACCCTCACATGTCACCCTGGTTTATGAAAGACACAAATGAATGCATTGCTATGTGAAGGTACACACAAAAACACAGTTTAACTGGTTTTGTATGCAACATTCTGAAATCCAGCAACATCATCACACATTTGCCACATGGGGAAAATGATATTTAGCTTAAAGAGGTAAAGGTAAATTTATTGCAGTGCTCATTTTGGTTTTCCTTAAATTGTTTTAGACCAAGAATCCACTCGCTAATTTATGCCAGCCAAAACACATCACAGAGAATTACTATCTCCTGACACAGGACGACGACTCTCTCTCTCTCGCTCGCTCTCGCCCTCATATATATAAATGTACGTATGCCTCTAAACATAGACGGTCTGTCTTCATTCTATTTTCTACTTTCTTGCTGGCTCGCAGGCTCCCATGTTATAAACTTTTATTTGGTAAATGATGAGAAAATGTATGTGCATGCTTCGTATTCCTTAGTTAGAATGATTGGAAATGGCAGATTGTTGGCTTGATAAACCCAGTGTTATAGGAGCTCTTTGGATATACTACTTGGACTGAAACGGACAACAAAAAATCTTGACAGGACTACCGAGACAATCTGTCTGGCTATTTTTACACAAGGACGAAAAAGTTCTTCAGCTGCTTTGGTAGAGAAGTTTTAACTGTTATCGCTGGATTCCTAACGTCAATTCTATACTGAACACTACTTTTTCCTATACTGATATGCAAAATCTAGCAGATTTTGTTAAAAATTGCTTTCCTCCTGCAAAGGCTAATGTGCCTCCACTGTAAAATGAGTTGTTCATTGACAATATTTCAATGAAACTGTGTGTAAAAAGAAATGCAAAAGTTTTTTATTTTTTTGACAAAGACAATAAACCACTTCCAGGTACGCGGTTTCAGCATACGTAGAAAGTCTCTTTTTTTAAATGGTGTAGCCCCACTCTGCCAGAGGCTTCCATGTAAGCTGGTTTTGAAAATGAATGCGTTTGTGTTTTGGTTTGGACCCACCAAATAATTTACTATGTAATTACATACTCTGCAAAAGCCTCTGTGTCCACTTGGGCCCATTTGGGATTCTCTGTAGCATTGCAGACACAACCAGAGCCTTGACCAAATCAAAATTCAAACCCACTCTCTAATCAAAAAACTGGAAAACGCACATCCAGAGGCAAAGTTTTATGTCTGCAGTTCGCTAAATACCCTTACACCAACAATTGGGGTGTAATTTGTGATTTGCAGCTGGGCCAACCATTTTTTTTCTTTCGTTTGAGCCATGGCAAACCAGCAGTCCACAGAAACACTACATTCTGAGCAGTCCTCCTGCAAGACATGTCCCATCATTACAGTTGGCAGTGATTTGCTGAGAAAAATCTGAATGCACTGCAGCAATGTCACCACTGTGTCAAATGGGAAGCACTCACTAATCTAAAAAAGTGGATGGGAAATTGCTGTCAACAACACACAGTCATTGTTACACAGGAAGAACAAAATAAATGTCTTTGGGTCAAACATAGGATGAGACAGTGTAATTTGATTTGTGATAGCTGAGCATGTGGAATTATGTCAAGTCAAGTTTATTTAAAAGGCACATTTAAAAACAACTGGAGTTGACCAAAGTGCTGTACAATAAAATAACATACTAACAGCAAAGAAAGCAGTAGAGATAAAATACCATCACTATTATATAAGCATACAAATGTAAATAAGTAAAGGAACAGGTGGAAAAAAAAACACAAGGACAAATCTAAAAAAAACACAGAAGAGTAAAACGTAAAACACTAAAACCTTAAGGACACTCAAAGGCCTGAGAAAACATGTGGGTCTTAAGGTTAGCCTTAAAAGCCTCAACAGAGGGGGAACACTTAATTGAAAATGGCAAACTATTCCAAAGCTTTGGGGCGGCCACTGCGAATGCATGATCACTCTTACCCCTTAGCCTCAAGCGTGGGATAGCCAAGAGCAGCTGGTTTGAGGATCTGAGAGATCTGGGTTTGGAAAGGGGTCAGAGAAGCTCAGAGATGTCCTGGGACGTCAGGCCATGTAAAGCTTTAAAGACAAATAATATAACCTTGAACTGAGTCCTATATTTGACAAATAGTCAATGCAGTGACATCAGTACAGGTATGAGCTGTCCCTCTTCCTGGTACCAGTTAGGAGTCTAGCTGTGGCATTCTGTACCAGCTGCAAGCAAGATGGGGATGACTGACTAATTCCCAAATATAGAGTATTGCAGTTATCCAGCCGAGAGGAAATTAAGGCATTAATGACTATCTTCAGTTCATGAAATAATAGGAATAATCTGAGTTTGGCAATATATATATATTTTTAGCTAGAAGAAACAACCTTTCACTGCAGAGTTAATTTGTTTTTCAAATTTTGAAACTGGATCAAAAATGACACCAAGATTTCAGGCATGGGCATGAAGGTTAAGTGCCAGAGGACCGAAGTGATTAGCTATACCCCTGACGGTGTTAGAGGGACCTAACATAATCACTTTGGTCTTATTTACATTTAATTGAGGAGAGTTTTTTTTTTTTTTTGCCATCCAACATTCCATGTCCTGGAGACAAACAAGGAGGGACCTTGTGTCATCCACGCAACAATGGTAAGAGATATTGTGGTTTTTGGAAGAGGAAGCCTAAAGGGAGCATGTAAAAGGTGAATAATATGGGCCCTAAAATGGAGCCTTGAGATACTCCACAGGTGATGGGAGCAGACAGAAGAGGTTTCCAGTTTTGACAGAGAAAGATCTATCAATTAGGTAGGAGGCAAACCACTGGAGGGCCCTACTCTGGATGCCAACCTGGTGCTTGAGATGGTTAAGAATAATAGGGTCAGCTGTATAAAAGGCAGAGCTAAGGTCTAACAGAACCAGTATAGCACATTTACAAGAGTCAAGAGACAGCAGTAGATCATTGGAGACTTTAAGTAGAGCTGACTCTGTGCTGTGCTGAAACCTTACTGAAATGTCTCGATAATATTGTTATTTTCTAAAAAGAACAAAAGCTGTGAATAGACAATTTTCTCCATGACTTTGGATAAAAATAGCAACTTAGAAATTGGTCGGAAATTATTTTGCACAGTTATGTCAAGGTTAGGCTTTTAAATAAGGGGTTATACTAACCCATGTTTAAACCAGCGGCACGATGGCACAGTGGTTAGCCCGGTCACCTCACAGCAAGGTCCTGGGTTCAAGCCCCGGGGTAATCCAACCTTGGGGGTCGTACTGGGTCATCCTCTTTGTGGAGTTTGAATGTTCTCCCCATCCATTAGCCAAACCGCTTATCCTGCTCTTGGGGTCACGGGGATGCTGGAGCCTATCCCAGCAGCCACTGGGCAGCAGACGGGGAGACACCCTGGACAGGCCGCCAGGCCATCACAGGGCTTGTTCTCCCCACGTCTGCATGGATTTCCTCTGGGTGCTCCCTCCTACAGTCCAAAGACATGCAGGTCAGGCGAATCGGCTGTACTAAATTGTCCCTAGGTATGAATGTGTGTGTGTGTGAGAGAGAGAGAGAGAGAGAGAGAGAGAGAGAGAGAGAGAGAGAGAGAGAGAGAGAGAGAGAGAGAGAGAGAGAGAGAGAGAGAGAGAGAGAGAGAGAGAGAGAGAGAGCAGGATAAGCAGTTTGGACAATGGATGGATGGATGTTTAAAGCAAGAGGGAACAAGTCCATTAGCTGGACTACTGATCAGGATGAGTGAAATCGTAGGACCTATACAATGTTTAACACATCTTTCAACAGGCCCGTAGGAACAATATCCAGGGGACAAGTAGTAGACTTTGTGTGTGAGACTATGTCTTTAATATGAGGAAGAGACACAGGCTCAAACTTACTGAAGACAACAGAGCATGGAGGAACCACGGAAGGGTCTCGTAGACAGGAGGTGAAATATTAGATCATATATTATCAATTTTACTAATGAAATAGTTTAGAAATTCTTCACAAGTGACTATGGTTGGCACACGGCAAGCAGTAGTTACAGGGTTAAGGACTGTATTAATTGTGTCAAACAGTACTTTGAGACAGTGGGAGTTTTATCAGCAAAGTATTTTGCCCTTGCTGCTTTGATGAAGTGCTGATAATTACCAAGACTGTTTCTCAACATATCATACAAAACTTGAAGCCCCCCTCACCATACTCAGCAGCACTGTCTCTGCTGTAGAAACCTTCAGGTTTCTGGGATCCACAATCTTCTAGGACCTAAGGTGGGTGTCCAACACAGACATAATCATCAAAAAGGTCCAGCAGAGGATGTACTTTCTCCGTCACCCCAGGAAGTTCAACCTGCCTCAGGAGCTGCTGATTTAGTTCTACTCTGCAGTAATCCAGACTGTTCTCTGCACATCCATCACTGTCTGGTTTGGCTCGGCCACTAAACGGGACAGGAACCGACTAAATCAGACAGTCAGGACTGCAGAGAAAATCATTGGTACCAACCTGCCCTCCAATCAGGACGTATATATCTCCAGAGTCAGAAAACGGGCAGGTAACATCACTGCAGACCAATCACATCTTTGTCACAACCTGTTCCAACTCCTCCCCTCTGGTAGGCACTACAGAGCACTGTACACCTAAACAACCACACATAAAAAGTTTCTTTTTTTCCGCAGGCCGTCACTCTGACACGTAAAACAATCATACAGTGTCAAAAACAATCCCCATGCAATATACCTGTGACACTGCACATCCACTATACCTACAAATACTAAATTATATATCCTGTAGTTTAAACACAGTTTTAACACATCATCGTCAAAAATAAAAATAAGTTTGCTGTATATACTGTATATTGTGTACATACATATTCTGCCATGTCCACTCATTTATATTAAGTAATCTGTTAACGTATTTATTCCAGCATCTTTGCACTCTGCCCCGTGGCACTATTGTCTTCCTGTTATGAAATTATAGTTTTTTTTTCTTTTCTATAATATAATTTTTTACATACACTACCGTTCAAAAGTTTGGGATCACCCAAACAATTTCGTGTTTTCCATGAAAAGTCACACTTATTCACCACCATATGTTGTGAAATGAATAGAAAATAGAGTCAAGACATTGACAAGGTTAGAAATAATGATTTGTATTTGAAATAAGATTTTTTTTACATCAAACTTTGCTTTCGTCAAAGAATCCTCCATTTGCAGCAATTACAGCATTGCAGACCTTTGGCATTCTAGCTGTTAATTTGTTGAGGTAATCTGGAGAAATTGCACCCCACGCTTCCAGAAGCAGCTCCCACAAGTTGGATTGGTTGGATGGGCACTTCTTTGAGCAGATTGAGTTTCTGGAGCATCACATTTGTGGGGTCAATTAAACGCTCAAAATGGCCAGAAAAAGAGAACTTTCATCTGAAACTCGACAGTCTATTCTTGTTCTTAGAAATGAAGGCTATTCCATGCGAGAAATTGCTAAGAAATCGAAGATTTCCTACACCGGTGTGTACTACTCCCTTCAGAGGACAGCACAAACAGGCTCTAACAGGTACTATTTAATGAAAATGCCAGTTGGGGACCTGTGAGGCGTCTGTTTCTCAAACTAGAGACTCTAATGTACTTATCTTCTTGCTCAGTTGTGCAACGCGGCCTCCCACTTCTTTTTCTACTCTGGTTAGAGCCTGTTTGTGCTGTCCTCTGAAGGGAGTAGTACACACCGGTGTAGGAAATCTTCAATTTCTTAGCAATTTCTCGCATGGAATAGCCTTCATTTCTAAAAACAAGAATAGACTGTCGAGTTTCAGATGAAAGTTCTCTTTTTCTGGCCATTTTGAGCGTTTAATTGACCCCACAAATGTGATGCTCCAGAAACTCAATCTGCTCAAAGAAGTGCCCATCCAACCAATCCAATTTGTGGGAGCTGCTTCTGGAAGCGTGGGGTGCAATTTCTCCAGATTACCTCAACAAATTAACAGCTAGAATGCCAAAGGTCTGCAATGCTGTAATTGCTGCAAATGGAGGATTCTTTGACGAAAGCAAAGTTTGATGTAAAAAAAATCTTATTTCAAATACAAATCATTTCTAACCTTGTCAATGTCTTGACTCTATTTTCTATTCATTTCACAACATATGGTGGTGAATAAGTGTGACTTTTCATGGAAAACACAAAATTGTTTGGGTGATCCCAAACTTTTGAACGGTAGTGTACATCTATAGTCATACATGGTAGTTAAATGTTTGTTCTGTTCTTGTCTATTCTGTGTAAGTACATGGAGAGCAATGGAAGAACCAGAGTCAAATTAATTGTATGTGTAGGTCTACATACTTGGCCAAATAAAACTGATTCTGATTCTGTCACCTTCACTCTGCTTTCCTACATAATTCCCCAAGTGCACAGGTGTCATTGTTGAGCCAGAGTTGAGTTTTAGTTTTATGTTTTAACTTTGAGTGGGACACAGAGTCCAAAATATCTACACAAGTTGAGTTAAACAGTGTGATTAACTCCTCTGTGCTCACGCAGGAAGAATGAGCCTCAATGCTGCAGGATAGAGAAGAAGCTATATAAGCATCTTGGAATTTGCTAGCTGTAGCAGGTTTTATTGTGCAGGAGTAAAACACAGATAATTGAGGTTTAGGTATAGTTTGAAGCACGGTGGAAAACCTGATACACAGATGATCTGAGACCCCCAACTCCTCCACAGCCAGAAAGGTAATGGTCATACTAAGCATAAAAACTAAATCTAATGTGTAGCCACGGTTATAAATTGGGCTGGAAACACGCTGCACAAAGTTAAGAGTCCAGAACTCCAAGAAATTCATGGGAATTGACATTTGACAAGAGGGCAACATGAAAATTAAAATCCCCGCAGATTACAATTTTGCCATAATTCACAATGACTGATGATAAAAACTCCGAAAAGACAGTGAGGAAAATGGTATTCAGCCTGGGGGGGGGGGGGGGATACACAACAACACAGGGGACTGGACTTGTACCACCAGTTTTAAACATCAAGACTTCGAAGCTAGAATAATCATTAGGACCAATGGGAGTACACTTATGGCCGTTGCTGAAAATGACAGCCAAGCCTCCCCCACAGCCACTGGGCCGAGGGGAGCTGTAAAAGTCATAGTCAGGTGGACATAGATCTAAGAGCTGGCTTTGTTCACCAGGTTTCAGCCAGGTTTCTGTCAAGAATAGGAAGTCTAGGTGGGTGGAGGAGATATAATCATTTAGAATGAAAGACTTATTCGAGAGAGACCTCACATTCAAACGAGCCAGATTACATGGGGCAGCAGGTGATGAGGAAGCAGGGACACTGTTTTATGAAAAAAGGTTGTTTTTGTATTCACCTTTGGAAACACCATGTGGACAGGAAAACCTATCTGTCACAATATATCTGAAGAGGTTAACGACTGGTGGGGCCAGGAGGGGGAGTTATCACAGAAAACAGTACTCTGAGATGGCACCCTGGAGGAAGAGGGAGGTGTGGAGTGTAAATAGTCAGTCACGAGGCAGGCACGAAAATCTGATATCAACTTTGGAGGGTACAATTTCATGAAATTTTCTCAAGAGCAATTCCCGAGGGGAACACCAAAAGTAGTGCTGCAACTCTGCTAACGAACACTCACCCTGCCAGCTAAGGAACACCACACTGCATGGCCAGCTTCTCTCATTGACTCAAATTCAAACACCTGCAAGCACTGGTTGATGTTACTGTGGCTAGCTAGCAAACGTCGGCTAACTGCTAGGCATAAAAACTGACCTGTAATTCAATGCAGCAAAAATGAAGACTGGTGACGATTATAAATGTGCTTTACTATATTGTGTGGTAGAAATAAAGAAATGTCTAACATATCCTTTGTTTGAACGAGTGCTAATTCTGTCTGCCATCTTTTTTTTTATTTAGTCTTAAGTCCTGTGTCAAATGCCCTTGTTAGTTTTTAACATGTTTAGTAAACATCATTCCATTTTTGTTAAGCCAAGTTTTAGTCGGCTAAATGTCTGGGCATTTTAGTCTTATCTTAGTCAAAGAAACCTGTTTTAGTATAGTTTTAGTCAATTAGAACTGGTAACATTTTAGTATTTTTTTTAGCCATCAACTCATATTGAACATTTCAGTCAATCTAGTCTAGCCAAAACCCACAAGTTTTTGACATTTTAGTTATTTCACAAAAGATTTTATCTTATCATTATCTGATGAAAAACACAGGTAGGCTATAAAACACAGCCCACATAATGTATCACCTATGCTTTACTAGTTAGCTTAATATAGCTAAAAAAAAAAACAATCTAAGGTTACCACCAAGATGTTAACCTACCTCAATTTCTTTGTGGTGAAATGTGCAGCACTAGATAAACTGGACGGTTAAAACAACACTAATAGCAATTAAGAAAAAAAAATTAGCTCCACAGAAGACTTTTGCTAGCTACTCTACTTACTTTGTTGTCCTTTCTTCTTCTTCCTTCAGCTTATCCCGTTTCTCAGGAGTTGTCACAACAGATTTTATAGTTTCCATCGGTACCCTGTGAGGGCACAGCACCAATGGCAGTTGTTTTCAACCCGGGCCTCAACCGTTCTGGTATGGTCTTGTCAATCTGCATACTGATTTGGTTGTTTTACATCGGATGCCCTTCCTGACACAACCACTAACCCTATGGATGGGGGCACAGGTAAAGCGCTGGATGCCATCCCAGTATTCATGGACTTACATCCATGCCTATCGCACTTTGTTGTCTTTTGTCTGACATTATTATCTGATGCTGCTGCACATGTTAATGTCATCCCTGGCCTGGTGGGGCATAATAATAAACACAAACATACCTCGTCAATGAAATAACAAATGCACACATTAACATATGTGGCACAGGAGTTAGCAGAAGTGGCGACAAGGATATGAGTGACATCATCACTAACGGCATTTGAGCTTACACAACTAGTATATTACCTTGTTATATGGCATCACATTACAAATCAAATGTTATCAAGCAGTATACGAACAGTGTGGTCTGAAACTGTAATAACACACCCAAAGCAACATTTCAGAGCAGGAAAAAAACGTTACTTTCTGGGCCTTAACCTACAGCTAAAATAACACGCCTTGTAATAATTCAAAAGACTCACCAGTGATGTTCATTGCTTGAAAAGAAAAGACGCATGATGATCTTTCACTATCAATAACTTTTCTGTCGAAGTTCACCAATCCATGATGAATTCATTTTCAATTGATAACATAGCAGGTGCATTTAACCTCTGTTACCCCATGGCCCATGGTGTTGCATGTAAATGTCAATCCTTTTCAACATTGAAATGTTTTTTCTGCACACTGATACTGTAAACAACGTTTACTAAACGTCTTGACAGATGTTATTCTACCATGTTTTGTTGGCTGCTCTCAGCATGGGGCCAACATGATTGTGCCTCACAGCTAATTATTGAAAGCACGCTGAACATGCGCACAGTGTTTTCAGCTTCTCACTTGGTTAAACGAACACTGACGGGCCAGCCCCATGCTCACCAAACGAAGTCTTCTAGGAGAAGTATTGACCTTTATGCAACACGTGCAGGAAGATGTTTGGAATGTATCAGACAGCGCTACCATCGTCATTTGCAGAGGAAGAAATCACAAGTGGCGCCAGAAAAAAAAATCCCCTCCTTGAACTGCAACATCACTTGTAATATATCTGCACAATCTTTAGTGCTCCATCTACTAGAGTTCATTCTCTCACTGTATGGTAGGAAGAGGTGTAATAGTGTGTTCAGACCAAACGCAAAGTTATTTTTTTACGTGGTGCGATTACATACAAAGTCACTGCAAAGACGTGAATTGAAATTTTTCAATTTGAGTGAAAAATTCGCATGATGCTGTGTCGGAAATGCCTGTCAGTGTTGAGATACTCCTGACATCACTGAGAGTCAGAAATGGAGGACAAACTTGTTGTCGCCGAGTTGTGTGCACCTCCGCATGATGTAATGAACCCAGACATGACAGCGTTTCCAGTGTATCTGGGACTTCCACAGAAAGGTACAAGGCAGTAATAGTTATTATTTCGGTCATAGCTGATGGCGGATATAAACGTTGCGAAGGTATGTGGTATGTATGGAGGCAAACCTCTCTTCCTTTCTGTAAAGAATACTTCCATTGGCATTTAAGGGCGAATTTTCGCAGATAGCGAAATACTCCAAATACACTCCAACGGCTGTATTCATGCGAGTAACGTCAGGAGAAAATTCGCTTCATGTTTTTTCTGAACACACACATTAAAAATGTAAAATTATAAAAGTATAAGATATAAACAATATAAAAAATAATCAAATAAATAAATAAAAATTGGGCAACAATGGATTTACTATAAAAAAGCCTTCCTGTGAAAGTAAGTTTTACGAAGGGATTTAAAAGAAGGCAGTGCCGTGTTACTTCCGGCTTGGTCGGGCGTCCCTACAGACACAGTTAGCCGTGTCTAGTGTCTGTGGGTGGGAAGCTGGATGTGGGTATGTGCACTGGTTGCTGCACTAGCGCCTCCTCTGGTCAGTCGGGGCATCTGTTCAGGGGGGAGGGAGAACTAGTGGGAATAGCATGATCATCCTATGCAATACATCCCCCTGGCGAAACTCCTCACTGTCAGCTGAAAAGAAGCAGCTGGTGACTCCACATGTATCGGAGGAGGCATGTGGTAGTCTGCAGCCCTCCCCGGATCGGCAGAAGGGGTGGAGCAGCGACTGATACAGCTCAGAAAAGTGGGGTAATTGGCCGGATGAAATTGGGGGGGAAAAGGGGGGGGAACACCAAAAAAGAAAAAAATAAATAAATAAAAGAAGGCAGTGAGTTTGCTAGCCTAATTTCCTCAGGTAGGAAGTTCCACAGCTGTGGGGCTGTTACAGAAAATGCGCAGTCAACTTCAGTAACAAGGCTGGCTAAGAGAACAGTTAAAAAGGACCTGCCTGAGGAGCGCAGGCAGTGACCAGGCCCATGGGGTGTGAGTAAATCAGTGATATATGTAGGAGCGAGGCCATGTAGGGCTTTAAAAATTATTAGTAAAAGTTTAAAATCAATCCTATACCTAACAGGTAGCCAGTGAAGCATTGCAACAATGGGAGTGATGTGTTCATGTCTCTTGGAATTTGTTAACAAACTGGCAGCTGAGTTTTGGATGAGCTGGAGGTGGGAGATGGACTTTTGACTGAGCCCTGAATACAGGGAGTTACAATAATCCAGACATGTTCAGATGAATGCATGGAGGACTTTTTCAAGGTCTGTTTGAGATAGAAAATTTTGGTAACACTTTAGTACAGGGAACATAAAAAAACTTAATTACTAGTGAATTAGTAATAATCAAGATGTCACTTTAGTATGGGGAACATATTCTAAGTAACAAAAACTTAATTTACAGTAATTTAACACTATTAACACTTGTAGTTTTGTGTTTTGTTATGTAAGAACAGACCATATTCATTAAGTGTTAGTAAGGGAGAATAACTGTTCTTGTGATACTACCACCTTACAAAGTCCATACTAAGCAAAGCATATTGAGATGGTACTACTAATGAGCAATAATTCTGAGGTTATAGAGGGAAAACTCATAGTTCATGGCTTACTGGTTGTATAATAAGGCCATGCAGAATAAGGCATTAATGAGTACGTAATAATGACCAATTAAGAGCTAATATGTTGCTAATTTGCATGCTAATAAGCACCTAATTAATGGTGACTACGTTCCCCATACTAAAGTGCTACCAAAATGTTTAACTTTTGCGATGTTCCTGATTTGGAGAAAGCAAGACTGTACTACCTTAATGATCTTTGTGTCAAACGGAGCTTTGAGTCAAAAAAGACACCCAAATTGCAGGCAGAGTGCATAACATAGGAGGACAGGTTGCCTAGACTCTTTTCCAGCTCACCAGTTAGGTTGGGGGGCCAAATAAAAGGACCTCAGGTTTGGACACATTGAGCCAGAGGAAGTTTTGTGACATCCAGCACTTAATATCGGAGAGACAAGCCATAACATGAGCGAGATCGTGTGTGCCAATATCAGTAAGCTGGACATAAAGCTGGGTGTCGTCCGCATAATACTGAAAATCAATATTATGATGACAGATGATCTGACCCAGGGACAGCATGTAAATGGAAAATAATAATAGATCAAGAATTGACCCATGGGGGACACCACATGTGAGGGGGACTGGGGATGAGGAGAATTCTCTCATTATAACAGAAAAAGATATAGGATAAGTCAGATAGGTAGGATTGGAACCAGGCCAGAGCAGTATCCTTAATGCCAACATAGTTTTCCAGGCGATTTAAAAGGATGTCATGGTCAAATATATCAAAAGCAGAAATCAGGTCCAGCAGAAGTCAAATTGAGCAAGCACCAGAGTCCGCGGTAAGCAATAAGTCTTTGGTAACTTTGACAGCTGTTTCTGGTCTGTCGTGGGTACAGAATCCCGATTGGAAAAAAAAAAGAACATGTAAAACGTTTATTTGGGAAGGGACAATGTACATCAATCAACATTCGAAACAAATGTAAATGTACCCGAGTTTGTTTTTATTTGCTCGAAAATACTACAACTATTAATGTGTGTGATTAGTTGAATAGCAACAGACTTTTCTAAGATTGATCCAGCCATCCATTATCTTAACCACTTATCCTGCTCTCAGGGTCGCAGGGATGCTGGAGCCTATTCCAGCAGTCATTGGGCGGCAGGCGGGGAGACACCCTGGACAGGCCACCGGGCCATCACAGGGCTGACACATACATACACACACACACACACACACACACACACACACACACACACACACACACACACACACACACACACACACACACACACACACACACACACACACAATCATTCCTAGGGACAATTTAGTACAGCCAATTCACCTGACTTACATGTCTTTGGACTGTGGGAGGAAACCGAAGCCCCCGGAGGAAACCCATGCAGACACCCCCGGGGAGAACACACAAACTCCACACATAGGACGACCCGGGATGACCCACCAAGGTTGGACTACCCCAGAGCTCGAACCCAGGACCTTCTTGCTGTGAGGTGACCACGCTAACCACTGCACCAACGTGCCACCCTTTTCTAAGATTTCAGATAAAAAAAGATAGATTAGAAATTGGTCTAAAATTGCTTAACATAAGATGGTCGAGAATAGGCTTTTTCAGGGGAGGCTGGACTTTTGCGTTTTTAAAACTAGATGGGAACAAACCGGTAGACAGTGAGCAGTTGATAATGGAGAGAATTTGTGGGCCAACAGTGTGAAATACCTCTTTCAGAAAGGTGTCCAGTTGACAGGTGGAAGAGTTCAAGTGGGAGATTAGCTTTTCTAAGTCTAATAGAGAAATCTGCTTAAAGCGAGTCAGACTGGCGGACGGTTCAATGCCATTGGGGAGATTGCTCATCACCAGTGCAATGTGGAGCCTAATGTCATCTATTTTCTTTATAAAGTGGTGGAGAAACTGCTTGCATTTTTCAGTGGATGCATCCAAAGGTTGGCTTGGGGTGTTAACCACTGATTTTATAGCCTCAAATAAAACGCTGGGGTTGTGGCAGCTACCAGCAATTAAATTAGAAAAGTAGGAATGCCTTGCTTCCTCAACTGCGTTCTGATAAGCCAGCATCAAACTTTTCAGTCTATCAAGCGATGCCTTGGGTTTGTCCTTCTTTCCATTTTCTCTGGCTTTCGTGCACTGCCTCTTTAAATCTCTTGGAGGGCGTTATGTTTGACATATTTAACTTTGATGGGGACATTGCTGTCAAGGCTAATCCAACCGGTATTATTAAAATTATCCAATAAATCTTTTACAGAGAGATCCTTCTGGTTAAGGGTATTGCTAGCTGGAGCCGATAAAAAATGTTGTCTAAAACTACTAGCTGACTTGGAATTAAAAGATCAAGTGAGGATACAGATAGATGGCTTGTGAGCAGGGAGTGAGAGCAGGGTGTGAAAAAAAAATCACAGCTTTGTGATCAGCGACATTAAAATCTAGCAGTTCAATATTATTAAGAGAAACATCATAAGACAGCACCAGATCAAGAGTATGCCCCTTATTATGAGTTGGCTCCTTAACAGATTTTTCAAGATTAAAAGACTCAAGGAGGTTAATAAAATCAGTGGTAAAACAGACATGGAAGGGCAGCAAACATGTATATTAAAATCACCAAGGATAAGAACTCTGTCGTATTTGCCCATAATAAAGGGAATAAGTTCAGAAAATTCTTGAATAAAACTAGTGTTAGACTAAGGTGGTCTAGAGATTAAAATACAGAGTATCGGATGGCGGTCATTTAAAAGAAAACTCAGTGATTTGAAAGAAGAAAAAGTATTAAGAGAGACAGGGGAACATTTGTAATTATTATTAAATTAGTATTGAATTGCCCTGTGTACTAAATGTGCTACATAAATAAACTTGCTTGCTTAAAAATGACAGCTACCCCACTTCCATGGCCAAACAGCCTTGGTTGATTAAAACAGGAGTAACTGGGGGGGACATGCCTCAGTTAACAGGATAGAGTATCCAGGGCTTAACAAAGGACTTGTTAGCAAAGGACCTCGCGTTCAGCAAACAAAACATAGCAGCCATAGTTTCAACAGTAGATGCAGTCAAAGGGTGTAAATGCTGTTGAGTAGAAGACTTGCCTGATTCTGTTGTTGGAGTGGGTGGAATGGAAACCAAATTTTCTCTTATTGTAGATTTAGTAATACCTCTGGGTCTATAGGTGGTACGGTTTAAGGTAATCCTAATGGGAATAGGAATTATGTTGATGGAGGAGTGCTCAGCAGAACCCAGAGATGCTCATCAGATGGGTGGGTGAGGCCACTGGTACAAGGTCTTGCTGGGGTAAGTATCAGTCAGAATTAAAAGCAATATGCTGAATCGGGTTTTGAGCAAGTTGTTTAATGCTCTGTGTTTAGGTGCAAGCCATCCAATTTGTAGAGGTCATGTCTGGTTCAGAAACAGTCAAAGTTGCTAATAAAACCATGCCCTGATGCAATGCTGAAGGTTTTCAGCCATCCATGCAGACTGTAGAGACGGCAAAAATGTCTGTTCACAGACAGGGAATGAGATCAGAAAAAGAAATGCAGATTTTGCCTAAGCGCTAATAGTTCAAGCTAGTTCAAGTAGTCCAAGCTCTTGTAGTTGGAAGAACCTCTAATAATTTGCAGAGTTTGACTGATTGTTTATTCATAACGCCATTCGTGCCCACATGGATAATTAAGAGTATGAGCTGAGGGGTGGAAGTCTGTGAGCACTGGAGATATTTCAAGCATGTCTGCAACTTTGTCACCAGAGACAGTATGTAATAGCGCCTGGGTGTTTAACAGATCTTATGATGGAGTCACCAATAATAAGGATTTCAGGTAATCTGTCCTTACAACCCCCATTTTAGACGGAAAGCTTGGGAGAAAGAGACAGTTGAATATCGTCAGCCACACTAGTTGGGGCAGCGTCAGGAGCAGCAGAGCTAATCGAAACAGTTTCACCTGGGAAGACACTGCTGCAGATAACGTCACCACTGGCCACAGCGTCCAGTGCTCCATTGAGCGGGTGGGTCGGAGGCCAACGGCCAGCCGGAGAGCACTCGAGATTGGAGACAGCAGGAGGAGAGAGACATCTGTTGCATTTCCCATGAGAAGCCGGGGCCATTGGGGAGTTTCAACGCTTCATCCTCTTGTTGGAGCGGACAGGGGCATGCAGCTCCAGGGCAGGCTGTGTATTGGAAGCCGTTAGCTCTGTTAGCTGATCAAGTGGAGCAAAGAAGTTTGAGAGTGGGCGACAGTCTTCATCCACGTCTGGAGAGAACAGAGGAAGACTCCTTCTCCCCTTCCTCGCAACAGATGCCCAGGAGCAGGGGTGATTAGTGGATGGGTCAGGAATGGGTCCTCGCAATGGATGCGGGGAGCACCCTGCTGCAACAGATCCACCCGGGATAGGAGCAGAGACTGCCGCTTGAGTACTGTCATCCAAAAGGCTCTCGATGGAGTGGCGCTTGGATCTCAGACTGGACAACTCAGACTCCCTTACACTGGGGTCCAGACATGACTTCCAATGTTACACTTCCTTTCACATCGGAGCGCAGAAGATGGCAAAACAATAGCAGATGCAGTTCAAATGGCTGAAGAAAGTCCCCGGGTGTCTCCCAGCTTTTCATCCGTGTTTTTTTTCTCCCCTGCCGGATTTCACGTGTTTCTCTGGCCGGTGACTGCTGTTCGCACGGGGTTCCGACAGACCAACACGGAAAATCAGACGCTTCTCATCTGGTAAGTGTTTGAGTGTGACAGACTGCATGGGCTCCATCTAAATGATGTAAATAGGAATGGGACAGCACTTTACGACATATCACGTTATCCTGACGATGCCAAAACATGCTGCGTACTTTTTGGAACTTTTTAATTTTACGTTTTTCATGACCAAGGCAGTTAACACTTGAACAACCGGGGTTTCAAACGACCATGGGCGGTCAAAATGACCGCCGGTTTTTAAACTCTATATTCTATCAAGATAAATATCCAATTGAGATATCAATGCATTGCATATGTTTGCATGTCTGTTAAGAAACGACTGACACCACAATTAATAACTATAATACTATTTTTAAACAATTTAAACTTCAGAGAGACATGGACGAACTTGAATAGCAAAAACAGTGGGAAAAAAGTGAAAATATTACCTGAAAAGCAAAACGGAAAACACATATTGCTAATCTAACAAACGTAACAGGGCCTATAAAACGTGAAATGTAAAAAAAAAATGAAAATAAAGACACAGCCCCAACGACCGGAACCTACTAACTATTAAAACGACGGCTTTTAAACTATATTCTGTCAAGATAAATACCCAATTGAGATATCAATGCATTACATATGTTAGTATGTCTGTTAAGAAACCAACTGACACCAAAATTGTTACCTCTCCAGCTTCGCGGTCCCGAACCGTAGTTGGAAACCTCTGGTGTCTCGCTAGCCTGTTTAGCTTAGCCTGGCTCGTAGCAGGTAACAAACTCCAGAGAGTCCGGACCAGCTCTGCGGTGGAGAACGGGGCACTTTATTTCAGCACTGCAGTGCAATTTAACACACAGCCTTCCTCTGATGCGTAAAAATCACCACTTGCTAACGGTGGCAACCTTCCCACCTGTCGGCACACTACTACCCCTGTGGCTGCGGCTAAAGAACAGAACACACGCACACGGCTGCGTCTACGCACGTCACCCCCAGAGATTACCCACAAAGCCCCCTCCTAAAAGGGGCAAGGCTCAATTTGCAACAAGTTGACGTTTTAACGACTTTTAATACAATTTTTCCAAACAATTTAAAATGGCCGCTGTCCAGCGCCTGTAAACACTGCAACGTGTCGGTGGTAGTCATGGTGCGTCTGTAACCAGACATGTTTGACATGATCAAAAATCAAATTTAGACTATTTCTCTGCACTGGAGAACGCTAGTGTAACCGGTTGTTTTCTTGCCCGGTGCGGGATTTGAACGAGATGTACTGCGCCACAACGCGACATCACTAACCGCTCGGCTAAACGTTCAGACCCGTCGGCTAGAGGACTAACGTGTCTTATTAGTAGTTTACACTAGTTTTTTTTTTTCCTAGGACAGAGCAATGAACTTCGCAAAGGAAATGATGCGACCAAAACGCGTCATAAATTGTGACATGACGCGCACGATCACGCGCAAATTACGAGCGGTAATGATCACCGCTCATGGTCGTTTTAGGTAGATCTTACCATTACTTTTGTTTTTTGTTTTTTTTGCAATTGATCTCAAACTCATTTTAAATGCAAATATATGCAATCTCATGGGAATACAGGGAGCAGCAGGTCTGTATCTTTTCTTTCTTTTTTTTTCACAAAGTTATTCAACTTTGTGAAAATCCAAAACGGTCATAATGGCCGTCTTGGTCGTTCTGGGATGGACTGTCTGATTTGAACGTCTTCTAGACTCTTGCCTTTTAGAGTGGAGGAGACGTAATTGTCCAAAAACAAAACAAGAAACTATGTACTCATTTTTGTCAAAACAGCATCATTATGTAATGCAACATTTAAAAGGAATGGTTGATGAATAAACTAAATATGCCAGGCTGAACACCCCTGTGCCAGTCCTCAGGATGTACATGGTTGTAGAGCGAGACATGAGGATTGACTTCAGGATGTCGAGACAGGCTTTCAATGATCTTCTAAACACTGTGCACCAGGAGCTGGATCATGGCTGGTGACATAATTTAGAAGTGCCTATTTTTATTTTTTGGCTGGCCCATGGGGTGTCTTACCGGGTGATGGCACTGGCTTTTGATGTGCCAAAATCAACCATTTTTAGCTGTGCACAGGATTGCCAAGGAGATTCAGAGATGCAAATCTAAGGTCATCTTTTTCCCCAGTCCAAACAGCTTGGAGGAAGTTGGCCAAGGATTTGGACAGCTGGCACAGCATGACGTCTTCACTAGGGCTGTAGGGCCATAGATGGCTGCCACATACGAATTAAACCACCCAAACATAACCAGTTAGATTATTTTAACTACAGTTTCACTTCATTCAACTTCAAGGCATCTGTGACTCCTCTGGGAGGTTTCTGGACATTTTTTGTTGGTTATGGAGGTTCAGTACATGACGCGGATTTTGAGAAACAGCCCTGTTTATTTCAATTCCCTGTAAATTTTTTTCCCTCTTTTGAGATGGAGGCTACCCTTGTCTTGAGCTTCCAATTACAATTATAACCCCTTTCAAACACCCATTACACCAACAACAGAGAGGCTAGAATCTACATTACAGGTAGCAGAGATGAACATGCTGCGTTGGTCCTTGGGAGTGACTAGAAAAGACCGGAAGAGAAATGAAGAAGTAAGAACTACGTTCAAGATCAGAGGAATGGATGAGAAGTTGAGAGAGACATTGAGATGTTGAGAGAGACCAAGGAAAAGAGGGAGAGACTAGATAGAGGAGGACATGAGGAGGCTTGGACTGCGGGAGAGGGATGCATCAGACAGAAAGCTATGGAGGGCAAAAATCCACTGTGGTGACCCCTGAGAAACAGGAAACAAGCCAAAGGAATAAGAAGACGACACTCATTACAAGGGTGAATGCAGCACAGCTTTGATAAAAAGTATGGCGGGGCCTGTTCTATAATTGAGAGGACATTTGGGGTCATGAAGGCACGGTGGTGGGCCACCTTATTCAAGGCGCTGGAGGTTAGGCCCAATTCCTTTTTAGAAGTTTCCCTGGCCTGTGCATTCCTCCACAATGTGTGTCTCACACATGGAGATGTCATGGAAGAGCCAGAGCTCCAGCCTGAAGAACCTGGTCCCCCTGTTCCACTCGATCTGCATGGCATCCAGGAGAGGAGTGGGGACCACATATCTGCACCCCAGCACCTTCAGGCCTAATTAAGGGGTCATGATTATGCCAGCAGATGAATTTTTGTTGCACATTTAAACTAATGTTGGGCTTTAGTTTACCAGCTACCAAAGCCTTGTTTTACCCTCAAAACATTTCTGTTCATTTTGTTGAAGTCATTCAATTTTGTGGTCATAAGCTATAAATAACTACATTACTGCCTTCTGTGATGTTCTTGTTTGTGATGGCTGTGAAAGTTTTTTTGGTACTCAAGGATAACATTTCAACACGCATTTCTGTTTTGCACCCACAAATCTCCCTTAAAGCAAACTCTTTCAATATTCATGCTGGAAATCTTAATTCAAAGAACACCGCACTGAGGTGGACGAAAAACCACTCATAATGTCATACAGCTTCTAACTGAGGAATCATTTGATTTAAGGAAACAGAAACCTATGTCATTTGTAACCACACATTTTCAAATAAATCAAGTTAAACAAATCCATAAGGTTGATGCTCTAAAATATTCAAACCAAAAAAACTAAGTCTACTTGTGCTTCTGCACCAACTTCCCAAAGATACCAATAAGGGTGTCCAACTGCTCCTGCTTTTCCTTTTCTCTCTCTCTTCCTCCCTTTCATCCGGCTACCTCTGCCTCTTCTTCTGCCTGTCTGTGTTCTCCTTTAGGTACTCGACACGGCCTTGTGTATTGCCTCTAAGAAAGGCCAGTTCTCGGCTGTCACCTCCCCACTCTCCCACCCCGATCCGGTGGGGGGGTAATATCAGATGCTGTGCAAAAGAAACAAGGTTAAATGAACACATGCTGACAGACAGCTCGGCATAAGAGCTCTCTCCTGTCTGTCAGCATGTCAAATCTATTTCCCGCTCATATACTTTTACTGTTTTGCTATATTAGTGCAATTCTAATGGCTTGCTCATTTCAACATTACTACCTTAAGTGATGTAAATATTTGCGTGTTTGTCTGTTTGTCTCTGGTTCTAACAGTAACACACACTCAGAAGGAAAAAAACAAAACATTTTTTTCCTCTCTCTCTAATACACACTGAGACAGATTTTTTTTCCTCTTTCTTTACGAACACACACACACACACACACACACACACACACACACACACACACACACACACACACACACACACACACACACACACACACACACGCTGGCATTCCTTGTTACAGTATTTAATGTTTGATCTGCTTTCCAGTTGAATCCTGGGTTGTGGAGCTCAGCCCATGCCAGCCAGCCTAGGAGCAGGCTGTCTCACGCTTTCCAAAATGCCATTCATGCCCAAGGGCTGGCACATGGCTGAAATGCCCAGTATCAAAGTTAGGCCGGTGGTTGTTACCGTACCATGCGGCATCTTGCACAGAGAGCGGCACATTAGCGTGGCCTGGGTGGAAGTGATGGGCATGAGCTCTTAAGTAAATACAACCTAGTACTGCGAGCGGGGGATTTTTAATCAAGAAGAGTTGTGCAAAAGTTCTTTGTTCTGATGTGGTGTATTTAACTGGCTGTCCAACAGAAAGGATTGATGGGATTAATTGTAATGGTGGGGTACTGTTTTGCTTTTATTATGGTTTTAATCCTAGGAAACAAGGCATCATAATGAGTGGGCATTAACAGTAAAGATGTCAGATGACAGAGATGGGGGGGGAGTGAAAATGAGGTTTGGGGAAAAATAAAGTGTCGAATATTAGCTTATCAGTTTTTATTCCTACTGAACGCTAACGCCATGTTTCTGTAGTCACCTCTGTATCTGTGCGACACATCTCGACTCCAAACAAGGCAAAACCTCACTCATGATGATGGTGGCGCCT
>NC_079221.1:19792276-19814776 GCF_029633865.1 Lampris incognitus
CTCTCTTCGCTCTCACACACACAAACACACTTACACACACGCCCCTCTCTCTCTCACACACACACACATACACACCTCTCTCTCTCTCACACACACACACGCGTCTCTCTTTCACACCTATCTCTCTCTCTCTCTCTCTCTCTCTCTCTCTCTCTCTCTCTCTCTCTCTCTCTCTCTCTCTCTCTCTCTCTCTCTCTCTCTCACACACACACACACACATACACACATACACACACACCACTAGGCTGTTTTCAGTATTTCCCAGTTTGCCACCTTTGTCTTACTAACGGTGTCCAATAAAGTCAACAGGTGCAGCATTTTAACGTAGTCTTATTTTTAGGATATAACGGGCTTCCCCTGCAAGTGCTCTCGTTATGTAAAAGCAGAGAAGAGCGAGCGCTGCAATGCGAAGAGGCTACTATCACGGCAGATGGGGAGAGGAAAAAAAGAAAAGAAAAGAAAAGAAAAGAAAAGAAGGCAAGCATATGCGCATCTCATTTCAAACCGGATCTTCAGCTAAAATCAGTAGTGAAGCAATGATGAAGAGACGCGTCGGTCTCTGTCCAGACTGATTTTCGGTTCAGATCCTGAAGTCACGCAGCCGCGAGGAGCTCTTCGGTCTGTAAAGACCTGCTGCTGCTGCTGTTGCGGATTGTCGGTAGACGTTATTTCCCCTCCAGGAGAGATTTCTCAACAAGTGTGTGTGTGTGTGTGTGTGTGTGTGTGTGCGCGCGCGCGTGTGTGTTTGCGTGCGCGCGCGATAACGCTGAGCGGAGGAGATTCAGAGTGACAGGCTCGTGTCCTTCCTCGCGGCTGCGCGGAATTGAACGTCTGGGAGAAATGATGGAGCTCCTGCCTGCTCCCCTCGGCCCATACAATAGGCTACCTACCGGGAATCGCCTTTTAATCCCCGTGATCTGACTGGCAAAGTCGGAGGAGGAGGATTTGAGGAGGTGCTGAGTGGTGCGCAGCTCACAATATAACAAAACAAAAACCCGACTTTATTGTCTTTGGGAAGCTCGTTACAGGTTTTGAGGAGTGGTTTACAGAGATGTTTTGATGAGTGTTGTTTCTGGTGTTGCCTCTTGCACTTGGCATCAGTTGAGACTTCGGCGTGAAAGAGCGATCCTCCTCCTCCTCCTCCTCCTGCTGCTGCTGAAAAAAATGGCTGGCCTCCTGCCAAGCTGTGGAACAAGTGCGCCTCCCTTCACTGCTGTTTAGCGTATTCATAGTTAGGGGTTTGGGTTCGGCTGTTTTTAAAAAGGCAAGGCTGCTCACAATTTGATCAGTCTGCTCAGGAAACTTCTCTGGAGGAGAAAGTACCGGAATCCACTTTGTAAGGGGGGGGAGAAGTTCAACATCTTTCTTTTCTTGTGTGTGTGCAGAAGAATTGCCCTGCTCCTGCAGAAGACCCGACCTCGGAGAGAACGAAAACGCAACAACTGCATCCACCTTAAACTGGTTATTTTCATTGATCCCTGGTTTATGGGGAACAGCCCCCCCCCCTTTACACATTTTTAGCTTTTTTTTCTTTTTTCTTTTTTTTGGATGAAGACTACAAGGCTTTTTTAGCTTTTAAAAATTCCGGATTATCTGGCCGTGGCAATTGCATTCATTTTCGATTACTTTTTTTTGTTTCTGTATCTCTCCCGCATCTGAGGTGTAGGCTGCTACTGACGAGGCGCAAACATGTTCCTGAGTTTCTGTCTCCTGGTGACATTTCTTTTGGGGCTGTCCGGCTGCTTGGGCTCATACGTGCCATGTGAGCCTTGCGACCAGAAGGCGCTGTCCATGTGCCCCCCGGTGCCCGTCGGCTGCCAGCTGGTGAAGGAGCCGGGCTGCGGCTGCTGCCTAACGTGCGCCCTGGCCGAGGGGCAGGCGTGCGGCGTTTACACGGGCACATGCACCCACGGCTTGCGCTGTCTGCCGAGGAGCGGCGAGGAGAAACCCCTGCACGCCCTGCTGCACGGCAGAGGAATATGCACCAACGAGAAAGGATACAAACCAGCCCACCCGCCCATAGGTAAGACGCACTGGCCCGCTGCATGCCTTCTCTTGGACGTGCAATGATAATAACAGCCATCATGGTAGCGAACAGCACGCAAACGGGACAGAGGCGCTTAAATAGACTCGTCTCCACTGACGAGACGAACCGGGCCCCTCTGGTAGATCTCGTGTTTGACAGATGGCACTTTACGCGCCATGTAATGAGCTTTAATCCTTCATAAAACCGGCTACTCTCCGTTGAGTCTTTGCGGAGGCGGAAATTGCGCCTCACGTTTTGTCACGAGCTCAGCATCCCACTATTATGGGGATGAATGCATCCATCACATATGTGCGCGTGTGTGTGTGTGTGTGCGTGCGTGTGTGTGCGTGTGTGTAGTCTACCGGGCAAAACGTTTATGGCAAAACTTTAACAATGGCTCTGAGTTTACTAGCCGGATTGCGGACGGTTCGCTGCGCCGCGTGTGTGCGTAAAACCCGGCACGGTGGGGGGTTTTACGCGACTCGCATCCCCGCGTGGCTCTCTCCAGGATTTGCCGCTGTTCAGTAAATGCTCTGTGGCAAGTGTTTATATGCCCGAAGACTTGTGGGACCACTGAATCGCAGCCGCCTTGACGCGTACGCCTGTCTTCCTGTAGCTGCCTGGAGCTCCTTCCCTCTTCCACCTCCACGTGAGAACGCTCGAGAGCACGAACAGCCGTCAGTGCGCCCTCTTGCCCATTTCACACCTATATACCTGCTTATTATCCCTCGCCTTAAAAGCTATCTGTCGCTGCGTGAATGATTTAGCGCCCGAAATATCTGGGTGTTTAATTACAGGTGAGGGAATGGGGCGCTATCCTTTGGCCAACACGTCTTGTTAAAGCGGAATTTAGACAGATTTTGTCAATACCCCCAGGGTTGATGTTGAGTATCGGATTACTGCCCGGATTAAATCTGCGGGGGGAGCGAGAGAGAGAGAGAGAGAGAGAGAGAGAGAGAGAGAGAGAGAGAGAGAGAGAGAGAGAGAGAGAGAGAGAGAGAGAGATGATTTCCTTGATCAACGGTTGCAATGGATTGCCGAAATCCCAGATTTGCAAATTGAGTCAGTGGCCGTGAATGATTTACTATATTTCTAGATGCATCATAGAGGTTCACTGCCCATCCTGGCTCTGTGCCAACAACTGTAGGTGGTTGCCAAAAAGGTTTTGGCAACGGGCTGCTCTCTGTAAAATACCACTGGGCTCATTTTGGCTGTTGACAGACTCAGAAGGCTATTTGCACCTTACATGCAGCTCATATCTCCTCTGGACTACTTTCGGACAACAGGAAACAAGATTAGAACAGAATACTGTTAATCCACGAGCTATTGTTCTAAAGAAAACATCCCCCAAGACTAGAAGTTTCCATAACTTTCGGCAATAAACCAAATCATCTGGAGGTCTTTACTTTGCGTCAAGTTGCGGCTGAACTTCAGCAATGAATTCAAACACATGTGCTACTACACTTGTGTTTGTGTTGCAAGTGTGTGCATGCGCACGTGTGTGCTCGTGTTCAATGGCTGTGAATGATGACTCTTCTGACATTTATCTCTGTGCATTTGTCTGTGCCTGCGGGCATGCGCCCACATGCATGGATGTCGACTGTCCCACGGCGGTGATCAGTGTCTTTTCCTCAGCCCGGCTGTGCATTCATTGCATGGGCGCTCAATCGCAACGCAGTGATTCAGCAGAATGCCTCAGGCCCTCTCCTCTCTCCGAAGGGCCGTCCATCACATGGTTCCTTGGATGGGAATTGATGAGGTGAGCCTCTGGTTTCCTGTGGTGTGGGGTTGCAGCCGTTCGTGTGCTGTACCAGCTAAGCAGGGCAAACACTAAGAGGAGGAGCTCAAGTATCCTCCATACTCAGGAGGCCTTGAGAGCTGAAGCCTACTAAATATTGACTGGATCAGCCAAACAATGTGAGAAAGGAATCTTAACTGTCTCCACAGTTTCCTTCTATTTTTTTTCTTGCCCCCCCCCCTCTCAATTCTTTGAACACAAACCATCAAACTGTGGCTAAATTTGTGCCACAACTGTGCATCAGTGTGACATGCCTCAGCCTTTTCACTGTGATCCGAGGGGTTACTTGGATCATGAGGCACAGAGGGTGGTATGCGTGTATGGGCAGTCAGACTTCGTTAGCCCCCCATAAGCAAATCAGAACCTGGAAACCATGCCAACAGATATGACTTCATGGCACCAGGCCCCTTGTCCTTCAAGCTTCTGAATGAGCCTTATGTTTGAACAGATTGCTCTTTGCCAAGAAACAAAAAGATGATTAGGGAGGGGCTCCAAATTCAGAGTGCAAGAACTGTACATGGATAGGCATGCAACACTTACTTATTATTTGCATAAAAGGACACTTGATGCCTTTATTGACAATATCCAGGCCTTTTTAGTTGTTTATGGTCTCTTTAAAAAAATGCAAATGCAGACTTCTCACCCAGACCATTCCAAAAACAGCTTTTAATGCATACACTCTTATTGGTTGCTTTCAACTCCAAGGATGGTGTCAAATAACTTGCAATTATGCACTTAAACTCAGAAAGACAACCTTTTTACTTTGTCATATCCACAATGACATTGAAGCAGCTGCTATGTTATGGGACATTTTTCTCGCTTTGTAAAATGACAATAGAAATCTTTTCTTGCGTGCCTCACACTAGTGTAATAACAACTAACTACCATTTTGTGTCTACTGTTAAAAGCTGCATGCACACATGCACACATGCCACTGTTAAACATGGATTTAGACACACATATGACGAGCTTGTGCAAAAGGAAAGGCTCTGTGTGGCTTTTTGTTCCTCTCACCTCGAACCTCAGTGACAGCTAGAGCCAAGCAGAACCATTTCAGTCGCTACGACAATAAGCAGGCTTGGCGCTTCAAGATATACATTAAGACTTAAAACAAAGGGGGGGGGCAAAGAGTTTCTTGAAAATGTGGTTCCTTAAAAAACAGGAAACCTGTTTTCTTGGAAACATTATGCATAGACTACCAGATTTGCCTCTACATGTCTCATTTTGGGATAGGCTCTCACCTGGATATGATCGTACCTCTCTGTACCTGCAGCTGGTGAGCAAAGAACCTCTTTGGCATGCCCACCTGATTTCTTCCTATAAAGTTTTACAGTGGCCTTCTCAGAATGTACTGGTCACCGACACCTGGCCTGCTATTGGGAACAGCTGTGGAAAAAATCAGTGCACACAGTAGTCTTTCCCTACCAAGAGCATGTGATTCAGTAAAGGCAGGGATGTCCACATGCTGGGCTTTAAAGTGGAATAACTGTGATAGGACTCAGAAGGTCCGTGTTAATTTCACTGCCAACACCAGGATGCCGCGCAGCACAACAGATGAAGTGGTTGAAATCACCTCCGTCTCTTTGCCCTACAGAAGAATTTACCTTGTTGAAACTCCCTGTCATGAGTGTGACAAAAAAAACGGGCCTCTCGTGTTTCTATAGTCTGAGAACAATGGGCTTCAACAGGCTCCAATACCCATCTGAGATTTTGGAGTTACTCATTGGCTAGATTGGATGACTCTTTTATTGTTCCCTGTCCCGCCGCATAACCATGGTCCCATTAGCAGTTATTCTCTGTTCTTGTTTCATCATTATTGCTGCTGCTTTTATATTATTAGGTTTGACCACATAAGATGGATATAAGATCTACTGCAGAAAAACTGAAGTCAAATATCAAACATCACGTGTTAATTTCTTTTAAAAGGGATTTGTATGATACATTCATATCAAGTTTGCAACATCCTTCATGCAAGAAGAAGGCAACATGTTACAAGAACATTCTGCAAAACTACACATGTGCTCTTCCAAACACACCAGTCATTTTATTTGCATTCCTGAACAAGTGAAATGAATTTCTGGGTATGTGATGGTTGAGCTGTCATCTACTGGATAAAGAAATCAGGCATGTTGGGTAGAATTAGTAAACATTATGTGTTAACCTGAAGGTAGCTGCGTTTGACACATATGAATTTTACATGACCCTCAACAACCTATTTTCTGTAGGGGTTATGGGGGGGGGGAGCATTTTCATCATCAATCATCATCAGAAAAAAAATCATTCAAATTAAATCCAAGTGCTGCTACATACGTCAAAAATAGACAGCTACCATTAAGGCATGAAATGTCAGTGTCATCTTTCACATTGTTTAATATTACATTGCTCCAGGGCCTTTGCATTAAAACCAGTCATGTACTGTGCAAAGAAGTAATAAGATTCCTATGAAGGTGAACTGCTCATGCATGAATGTGACGTGAATCATGTCATGAGACTGTTGTGAGTCAGCTACTGTAGACCTCTTTACAAAGAAAGTGTTAACCCCAAATTGATGTTGACGCTGGTTCCTTGCCCATTGGGATGTTTCTTTAGAGGCTGCCTGGAGTTTAACTTTGGACAGTGAATTCAGGAGTGCTCAGCACAAGCCAAAATAGCTGCTTCTGCCATTTGGGAGTTAGAATATCGTCACACCCAGCAATTGTGTTGTGGTGATGGTGACCCAAAAAGAGGTTGCGTCTGTCCGTGTGGCTTGTTGAAAACCCAAACTCAGATGTGGGATGAGACCTCAGACCAAAATTAGGAGCATACAGTAGAACAACCATATGCATTACTCTGATAATGTCCTTTTTGCATGACTGGTTTCAACTGGGATTGAGTATTAATTTGCACTTAATTTGAGTTCAGCCGCAGAAGTTGCAAGCAGTTCAACAAGTTTTCTAGCTTTTGCCTTCTTGTGTTTTGCCTACATCCCCTCAAGAGTATTGTTATGTAATTAATCCTTGAATTGTTCTAGATGCTATTAATACAATGCATTCAAAAAGCAGGAAACTTTTTGATTGCAGTGAACATACCATATGCGTACAGTACCATGGGAAGTGTTGTTTCCCTTAAGAAAGGGGGCCATATGAGACTTCCATCAAAAACAACATGACAAACACATCAAAACTTAATTCTCCTCCACTGATGCTCAATGGAAGACAGAAATTGTGACAACTGTGGACTGAACATTTGGTAAAAATTGTGTATAAAGTTGTCACGTTGGTTATCTAACCCTCAGTCTCCCTATACTCCTATATACTCCTTCCTTGCATTGTCTGTGTGAATGGAAAAATACAGATTTCTGGCCTGGCTAGTGAACACCTACAGCTGTCAAGTTATGCACATGATGCTTCACATTGGACAAAAAGAATCAAAGTCACCTTTTTTGTCCTCTTTCTTGTGCAAGATTTTGTTTTGAAGACGTTAAAGGCTGTTTGCACCTTTATTGTAGAGAATTAAGGTGTGAATACATACAACTGCAGAGCTTAATTGTGGATCACTGTCAGTGTTAATGGTGTTCTCAGAAAGCAACAGCTGCGGTCACTGACCAATGGCCCACAAGGACCGAAGCTTTGGATTGCCCTAAAATGTCCTCACTGACTTGCACAACTCCATTGTCAGCCTGTCTTATTCACACCTCCCTTTCTGTCTTAGAATCTCCGAGGTCATCAGGCCATGGCCATGCCTTCAAATATTAAGTAGGCAAACCAGGCAAAGGCTGAAGGATGGTTTACTAGTGTTGCACTTTATTTGATAGAGGCCTTCCAGCTCATTTATCCCAACTATTATCTTGTCCTACCCCCTGTTGAGATTAAGCATCTCTATTCAATACCCTGGATTTTGTAAAGATGTAATTTCAGATGCTGCGCAGAGACTGACTTAATCAAAGGTAGTGCCTAACAAATGTGGTGTTATGTTAGTAAATCCAGCGGAAGGTGGGAAGAACTCATTGTCCTGTCTGGTTTTGCGAAGCAAGTGGCATTACTGTACACTCATAATGACCCAGTGGAGAGAGGAACTTAAAGAAGGGTTGGCTTATCTTTCATGCTTGGGCTATTGCCTGTAACAAACTTGGAATATTCATGAAGCATAATTGTGCACAGATGTTAATTTTTAAACAGAAAAGTATCAGGTGCACCTCCTTTGGCTACTTCGCTCCTCTTGTACTAATGAAAACTTTAGCTTGAGCAGAGGGAGCAGGAGAGATAGCAATACAGCTTTGGGCTCAGCTGAATGGAAGAGTTGCACGTGACTTGGTTCACTTGGCTCCTGTCCAGTGTCTTGGCTGAGTTTCAGTGGTTAAACACAGACCCTTTAAGCCTCCTTTACAAGCTGGGGACCCTGAGCATGGAAAAACTGAGTTTTTGTGGCTACACTGAAGAGCCCACTTCAGAAAAAATGAATTTGGAGATTTAGTAAAAGAAAGAGAAAAGGAGACAGACACAATTGTCTGCACAAATGCTACGCTCTGCGGCCAAGGATGGTCCGATCTTTCAGCTGCAGGTTGATTTCATAGGCTTTAAAATTGTATTCACTCTGGATTATTGGGATCATGAATTTTCAGATATTGAGATGAAAAAATAATCTTAGATTAAATGCATTGTGTATCATCTATCTCTAAAGACAAACAGAAATGTTCTCACAGCGAACAATTGAACGGCCGTAACTCAAGACATCCAAAAAAAAAAATGCGGCAGAAATGTTCAACAACTGATTTTAGGTGTGTCTCGTTGCCGTTTAAAGTGGCAATTTCATCAAGCGTCCAAAGGAATGATCGGACTGAACAGCAGAAATAAAGAGTTTTTCCACCATGGTCCCAGGCATCATGTACATAGGAATGCTTGTTTGACATATTTATTTATAGCAGTTTATAGCCTCGTAGTCTGAGCGGGTAGACGCAAGGACATATCCAAACACAAACTGGGGCCTGCCAAGTCATGAGTTGTGAGATTAATTTCAAAGAGACGACAGTGCAGCGCAGAAGCCAGAGACCCAATTCTGGTAATCACCCCGCCCCCCTCCCATAGGCTCCAGACGCTCATGCTGTGTCAAGCTCTTTGAACATCAGTTCCTGGGAGCCCGCGTCCTTGTTTCGTCTCCATGCCTTCCTTTCTCAAAAAAGGACCATGTAGTAACAGGCCAGTCAGCAAAGTTGGCTTTGAGGTAATCATTTTCCCAACACAGTTTCTCGCAGATCCCTGTGCATATAATGGTATAGCTGGTATGGCGGTTGATTTTTTTCCCTTCTTTCGACAACATTTGGCAATATATATTCCCTGGCCAACATTCCTCTCTGGTTCAGTACGTCTGGCCCTCTGCACCATGGCGGGTTTCCTTGTCAGATAAATATAACCAGGGTCATCCGCTGGCACCACCACCTCTGCCACTTTGGTCCTGGCAAAGTACCCACAATACCTCTGTACTTATGGGACAGCTAAGCCACGGGGGGAGCGGAGGGCTTCTTTCTGTGGCCTCAAAGAACCTCTGGCTGGGGGTCCAGGCTTAAGAGGCTGAGCCCCAAAGATGGGAGCAGGAGGGGAAGGGCTCGTTGGGGGATAAGGGACCTCCACCCCCAAATGTTCCATCAAGAGGGACTTTAGGATCCCTGAGATTGTAGTGCCCCCTGGGGGAGAGAAAACTGCCTTATTGAACTCCTGAAATCTGACAAGAATGTACAGTCATGGATATAAATGTACATGATGTATATGATGAAAACTTTGATTCTCCTAAGCTGGCAATGTTTTCCAGTTCAATATAGTATCTCCAATAAGCTGCTGCATGCATGTGAAGTTACTCTAAGTAGTTTGGTTGCTTCAGATCTCATTGCTGTTTAGGCTGTCAAGCATGTAAACGAATTTTTTTACAGGCTCAAAATTTGGTTGTTGTGAAACACCCTATGCTGTTCTCCTGGGGTGCAGAGGTCTACAGCTTACTTACTGCATTGCACTACCCAGTGTCTTTTTTCTGCTTTTAATGATTTTTAATTGCTAGGTTTAAGACCACATCACCTTGTTATACTTTAACGATGCATTTTTGAAACGAGAGCCTTTTTTTCTGTTACCAACATGACTAGAATTGGGGGGGGGGGGATAGGATGAGATGGGTTTGGACCCTCGGGCTAAATGTATGAGTTCATCAGCTGTTGATCTTTGGTTCCTGCCCCCTCCTCTCTAAACAAATGGGAAAGCAACATTTGGTGGCCAAAAACCCTGGGAAAAGCATTTGGTCACATACTTCTTTGAAGCACTAAAATAACAAGCCATAAATTAGTTTACATTTTATGTGGTGAAGAAAGAATGCAAATGAAGAACATCAGTTAATTTTAATCAAATTAAGGTTCCAGGGAAATTTCAATTCATCATCCACTTTTAGTCATATTTGCTTTTTTAGTTACATTCTGCTTGCAGAGTAAAAACACCCACACAACCACATCCCTATTCTTTCTTTGTTGCTATAATTTTTCATGCATAAAGCATACTTATTGATTATGGGTCACTCGTGGATTGTCACACAGGATTAGTAGCATTCACATAAATTACTTGCTTTCAAACCGTTTATAGTAAGTAACACAAGCCAGTTCAGTCGCAAGCACCACCCTCCTACAATTTAGGGCTACTCGACCCTCACCCATAAACACACTGTGACCCGCACGTGGTTTATAATGGTAGAGCATCAAATTTAAGATGGGATATCACCTGACCCTGTGCTTTTGATCCTTGCACAGATCGCGAGTCCCGAGAACACGAGGATGCCATGACCACAGAGATTACAGAGGAGCTGCAGCCGGCCAAAGTGCCACTCCATCCCAAAGACATTCTGAACAGCAAAAAAGTCCTGGCCGTACGCAAGGAGCTAAAACGGAAGCAAGGCAAGCAGCGCTCCATGGGCTCCCCGATGGACTACTCCCCTCTCCCCATTGACAAGCATGAGCCAGAATTTGTAAGTATTTAAAGTGAGACCTCTAAAATTGGTTCTGCCGATTTCTGCAAGTGAAAGAACCGCATTCGACATAATGTGCCCGGGCCGTCATATCATTAATACAGTCAGATTCATGTAAGAAATTGGGTTAGGCTAAGGGTCAGCTTAAAGTCAACATTTCAAATGTGATCTGAGGACATCTCTCACTTGCAGAAATCAGGACATGTCTTTAGTCCTTTATTAATCTTTGCTAACACAATTTCTGTTAGATTAGTTTTAGTCACGCATCATGTTAGCAAATTATAATGATGTCTGTGTTATAATAGGGACAAGGTTAATTGATTTCAAATTTTCAGGGTACATTTCATCTTGTACAATCTGCAAACAATAACATGAAACCACCTTGCAATCCATTTATTATATGATGTTAAAAAACATGGTTTCAGTAAAACGCCGTACGCCAGTGATTTGTTATAACTCCATGTTGTCTGTCTCTCAAAGGGTCCTTGCAGGAGAAAGTTGGATGGAATCATTCAAGGGATGAAGGACACCTCTCGTGTCATGGCTCTGTCCTTGTACCTTCCCAACTGCGACAGGAAAGGATTCTTCAAGCGCAAGCAGGTGAGCTTCAGATTTTGTCAATGTTTGAAGGAAATTTGTTGCGAATGTTCCCGAAACAGGTCTGATTGAATGGGGTGACATGTAGTATTTACACCTTCTGACAGGATGTTGACAGGATGTTGTGTTGCTGTAAAGCCCACAGAGGCAAATTTGTAATTTCTGATATTGGGCTATACAAATAAAATTGACTTGACCTTCCTTGTTATTGTGGCCGACATTATCCCATCTACCCCATTCACCATCCCCGCTATCCCTTTGAAATCACTTTTTCACCTCACCACCCTTTTACCCCTCTTCAACAAACTCATCTGCAATCCCCCCCCCCCCCCGCAGTGCAAGCCCTCCCGCGGCCGCAAACGAGGTATCTGCTGGTGTGTGGACAAGTATGGGGTTCAGCTGCCCGGAACAGACTACAGCGGTGGGGACATTCAGTGTAAAGACCTGGAGAGCAGCAGCAACAACAATGAGTGAAACTGGGGGCAGGAACTGTTTACTACCCCCACCCCCACCCAACACAAACACACACACACACACACACACACGCACACACAAACCCCTTGTCCTTATCCCTTCTTACCACCACCTGCCCCAGGGCCCACACCTCCTCCTCTCCCCAGTTACACTTGTCTGCTCCACCCTCCAGTCACTTCAAGATTTTTTTTTTCAAAAGGAAAAAAAACAAAAACAAACAAACAACAATCCAAACGAAAGAACAGGCTGAAAACAGACACCTGTAACTACTTCCTTTTTTCCTATTGTTGACCGAGCACTCATCTCCAAATGAGGGTAAATAAACCCCCAGAAGATTCAGACCCCTTGACTATTGTACACTGGGCCTCGTCTATGAGCTGGGTCCTTTGGCTACAGTTTCATGAAAATATATGCACGTCATGGATATATTTTTTTTTATATAGAATTTTGGGGTTTGAATGCAATACTTTGTATCAAATAAAGTTAATACAAGACAATTGCAAAGAAAAAAAAAGTAACACGAGGCACAATGATTCTAGACAAAACGATCTTTGGCTTTCGAATCCGACGCTTCTCTGGTGTCTGAGGAGATAGCTGGAATTTGGGAGGATTGGCAGAGTAATTTGTTCTTTTTTTATTATCTGTTTTCCAAAAGAAAAAAAAGAAAAAGAAACATGAGATGGGGATCTGCTGTAACAGTGGTCTCTGTCTGAGTATTTGGTTCTGTCAGAGCACTTATGAATAGGGGAACCTGCTTAGATATGTGTACCTTCACAAAAAAAAAAGTGTGTATGAATGTATGTATGGGTGCAGTGTGTACAGTTTGTTTTTGAGTCTTGTAGGTGTATGATGGAGTGAGCCTATTACAAAAGAATGTCCTTTTTCTTTCTCATTTTTTTTAATTTTTTTTTTTTTTTGTCACAATAAGTATCGCTAGTGCTTGAACTGGTCTTGGGGCTGGACTTCTCTTACTAGCCTATGTAAAGAATGTCTCGGGACATAGCGAGTGTCTGGAAACAAAAAGAGTAAACAGATCATTACAGATTAACCTATGTAAGTGGCTCTTTGACAATGTAGCTAGCCTGACATGCCAACTGTGCCTATTTGAACAGACACCGCCATGCAGGGCAACACGCAGCTCAGCAGAGAGCACCGACTCTACTGGTGAAATAAAGACTAACTTGAGTTTTCAGCTAAAGCGGCCCGATTCGCACGACTTCCAAGACTATGATCATAGTAGACATTCTGACGTTGACCAACCGATGAACAGTTTCTCCATCACTCCATATATTTTCAGCTGCGTTGCACATGAGTGCGTGATCGGGCTCGCACTTGCCAGTAAGGTCTCTCGGTTCTCTGTTTCAGCTGTGTGACGTGCAGTCTTGTATGGTGTTGTTTGTGCTGTTTTCTTTGCCTTCAGTGAAGTAACGACCACCCACTTTTGAGCCATGTTCCTTTACCAAGTGGTGTCCCGTAAGTACTGCTATTACAGTGTAACCATGGTGTATTACATTACATTTAACTCTAGTTATTGAATGTTGTTTTGCCTCTAGAAACAAACGACAAAAATGTATTGGTGCTTGGAAAAGAAATGAAATATTTTAGCTTGTAAACAATCTGAATTGGTTCTTGTCGCTTGTAAGGAGTATGGCCCAAAGTCATTTGAAAACAGGACGGTCAAAGAGTCCAACCCTATCGTGCCCCTCTGCTTGCATGCCTCTCACCTGTCATCCTGCCTTTGAAATACTTCTTAAAACAATGTAAAAAAATATAGATTGGGAAATAGTGAGCAGCTTTTTTCTCCTCTAGAGGTGTGGTTGAAACAAATAGGTAACAGATAGCAACAAGGTCACTTGAAGACCAATAGGACTATCTCTGTTTGTAAGTCAGAGTGCCTTCCTTCATGCAAACACATTTGAATAGTGACGTAAAAGTGACATGGAAGTCATAGGGGGCAAATTCCTCTTTCGAGTCCTTGTTATGACTAGGTCTAATTGTGATGCAGCGAAGAACAATGTGATAGGGTCCTATAAATGGTGTCACAAATGCATTGCGGATCCATAGTAATCCTTCCCTGACCCTCAGGGCAATTCTGGACAAGAGTGATTTGTGAGGAACCGCTGTGTAGCCACAGCCAGTTAAACCTCCCTCTTCTCTTTCTTCAACAACCAATAAGCTAAGATAATTGCTTTTTCATGTGACTGCCAATGTATATGAATGCCAGAGAGTGGACGCCAAAGGATGTCAGAATTGGGAGGCAAATCATCACAAGGGCAGGAAGACTGCTTCTCTCTTCATGTGCAGGCAAGCTGTTGATGTTCCGCTTCAAGAGAACAACTTTTTTCTTTTAATTGCAATTAAGAAAAGCCATTTGCATTCAAAATGGCCTCTGGTTCTGAACGCAACATCAAGGCTCCTCGCCCTGCTTCCTACACCAAATCCCTACCATCACTTTAAAAAAAAAGAAAAAAAAGAACTTGCATTAATTTCAGTTATTCAATATTGATATTGAAACATGACATCCTGAGACGTGGTGTCAGGAAGTTAATAGGGGGAGAAAAAAAACAAAAAAAAACAAAAACAAACAAAAAAAAACAAAACACCACCACAAAGCTAAATGTTGTGTTATCTTGTTCGTACCTTTTAAATGGGGTGTTTTGAGGGATTTTTTTTTTCGACAGGGGCCATGCGGCCCATGCCTGGGACCTCCCAATACAGCAACATCCTTTAGGAATAATAGATAGACAGAAAGTGACACACACACACACACTAGCAATGGCACATGCTCTCACAGCCTATTGCACAACGAGGAGAAAAAGAGAAAGATTGTGGGTAAAAATGCAACAGAGAAAGGAGAGGAAAGGAGAGGAAACGAGAGCGCGCGCCATGGGCAGGGGTCGTAATCAGGGCTTAGCCACTTCCCCAGTATGGGGTCACCAATTGCATGACAGTAGATACCATTAGCAAGACAGTTACAAGGAGACTTGGAAATCTATGGAACACAGTACAGCAACCAGGGGAAATTTCCATTCCAATTTTAGCAAGCAGCTGGTTGGAGATTGTGTCATCTTGAAGAAAAAAAAAGGTCTGCTAACGGCTTAATGAGAAGGAAAACGGTTTTTGAATATGGAATCAGATACTAGCATGCAACAACATGTGAATATGTTTTTAGATGATTTTTTTATTCATGTATGTATAAATGCTAGGCCGTTGAGAGCTGAAGCTTCTGGACTTTGACAGTGTTCTTCACAGACGTCCTCCTGTTTGTAATGTAGTACGTTCCTCAGATTTCACTTCTCCTACTCGGTTTGAACTCATAATCACCTTTCATACAGCAGTAGTACAGTAACTTCTGGTTTCTTTCTGAATGCATAACATTTTCTGGATGAAATGCGACAACACAATTGGTTTTCATAATGTGGTGTTCACTGGCTTGTGAAATCAACCCATCGGTGACAGGAGGATAGTGGGAATAAAAATGGTCAGCATTTGGAACTACATAAAAGAAATAAAAAAGACAAAAAATCTCAAATTATTAAAGTGAATATCACTGTGTAATATTTATTCAACTTGTAATTTATGTACTCTTTTAACCTTTGTCCTTTTTTGTTATGACAAAGCATTTATTTAAATAAAGTTATGTATTCATTTAATGACTCTAGTGGTGTTTTTATTTTGGAGGCCTGATTCAAGAAGTTTGACCCTCTATCAAATATGGAAATAGGCAGTAACGAAATAGCTATAACACCGTTTTGTTATTTCATTGTAATTTGTAGCCACGGTGAAAGCACACCGGGGACAAGTAATGCCTTTAAGCCGACCCGTAATTCATGTCTGAAGTGGAATTGCAGATAGTTAGCACTGACTAATCTCCCAGCCACCAACTGATAAACCTTCCAGACATCAGCCCGTGATATGGAGACATCCAGGCTAGCCCACAGGATCTCTGTAGCATACAGGATGTGACTTTATAAAGCCACGCCCGAGGGCAAGTCACCTGGTTTTCAACAATATAGTCAAAAAAGATTGCACAGGAACAAGGAAGTCATTTAACATGAGTTTGAACTTCAAGGGGGAAATAAACTCCGGTGGGACCAGCTTACTATTCAAATGACTGGGAAAACGGGTCTGTAGCCTGAGGAGGCCCCATCATGTTATGGAAAACTTACCTTTATCACCGCTTAAAAGCAGAATTGACTCCCCAGGGACATGCTCTCGCTCTCTCTGTCTCTCTCTGTCTCTCTCACACACATACACACACACACATACATGCATATAATAAACATATGCTTACCCAAATGTGCACATGCACACATACACACACACACACACACACACACACACACACGCACACACACGCACACACAGATGCATATGCATACTTGCAGTCATGCATCCTCACACATGCACACACTTATGGAGTCTTGCACGAAACTGGCAGAAAGGTTATGGAATATTAGCTGTGTGCCCCTTACCAGGCGGGAGCAGCCATTAACCCAACATGCTTGGAAGGAAAAATCATTTTAGACATTTCACTGAATACACACATCGTCATATGTTTGTCATGATACATGCCTTCCTGGACAGGTTTTTAATCACGATAGGATTATCTAGTTACACTTTAATAACACACACACACACAGATATATTTAATCAAACAATTTCATTCAATCAGTTTTGCCGTTTATTATCTTTTACTATTTGGCATGTATACGCATATTCCTGGCAGAAAATTCCAGGGACCCAAGACTCTTGAGATGGGATCTCATGAGAGGTGCCTGGCCATCTTTATTCCCACATGTATTTTAGAAAGTGACAGAACGAGACCTTTGGGTCAGACCAAAATCTTTCCTCAGGGACCTTGGGACTTTGACTAACTCCATATGTAAGTGATTGACGCAGGGCATTAAAGGGGTTGAGGGCCCACCAGTTCCCAAAAAGCAAGCAGATCAAGGCTGCCGTAAAGGAGTAGGAGGTGGGGTGATGTGTGTGCGTGTGTGTGCACACGTGCATCGGTGCATATGTGTATGCCGTGGCATGTTTGTAGGTGGGGGCGGCAGTCTTTAACTTTGGGGAGGAGAAAACATGTATAAGGTATTTGATTTGTGAGGTAGTGAACATGACAAATACTATTTGCCTTCAAAGAAACTGACAACTGCACTTAGGACTTCAAAGCATTAATGCTCCTTTTATTACATAATTAGGCCAACAACCCTGGATGGCTACATCTAATCTCGACTCACACACCTCACCCCCCACTATCTCCCCCGTCCTTAAACCGGCCGAGTCGCTGTGCTGGGCTATGGCAGGTCTCAACCTCCCACGGAAAGCTTGGATAAAACACTTAGTCTTGCTGGGTCTGTTAATACGTGGCAGCATGGTGAAACTAATTATCAATAAAAAATCAGAGTCAAAAGCTTTGGGGTTCCCTTTCACTAGCTCGAGCAGCGCTTTTAAGTTGCAGGCCACTCGGCCGCAGCGCCGACCGTTCGCCTCCACGTGACTCTTAGCAGCAATGACGGGGCATTAAAAGAGGTAAACTTGCAAATGGCAGGCAGATGTTTACGCCACATAATGGAGATCTTCACAAATCACCACTTGTGTTCTTGTATCTCTTAAAGAGTAATGGTGGTTCTTTTTTATCACTGGTGTGGAGATGAAAGGAGATTTGGAAGAATGCGCCGCAGTTTGGAGTAAATCACTTGATTCAGCAGAGGAATCCTCCGATGCCAATGGTTGAAGACGGCAGACTAGTGTCTGCGAGTATTTTGTTCATGCCCTTTCATCAAAGACAAGCTTAGACCTACTTTGGCATGGAGCGGATGTGACTGTGTGAACCCCCGCTGCCTTCTTTTAGTAAGCAAACTTTGATTGGGACCTCACTTCCTCTCAGCGCTGACTCATAGTGTTGAAACGGTCTCATGGTTGGCATACATTTCACTTTTGATATGGCTCTCAGGCCCGGTAATTATACGTGGGTGTGTTTTGCGATTGCTACGGCAGATCTCTGATTAACAATTACTTTCCATGTGAATGACAATGTCTTAGCTTGAGGGAAAGGTGGCAGAAGACAAAAAAAAACGTTTGCAGCCTGGCTAGAATGAAAATAGGAGCGAGGATGTCGAGAGAGATTTGCTAAATGGGTGCAATGGTTCAGCTTGAGTAACCACAGTTTGTCATGTTTCAAACTTAACTTCTCCTTCAAATCCCCTATGTGACAACAGTACTGAATGTTCACACACAACATGCCACTAATATTACAAACACTGAAAATGTCGGGGGCTATCCGCAAACCCTGCCTTCAACAATTTCACTCCAGCACTATCCGCATACAGACCAAGCAAAATACTTTACAAACACATGAATACGCATACATGTACTTATACACACACACACACACACACACACACACACACACACACACACACATTTAATCACACTCTGATTCATGCTAATATTGTACTAAAGGGCGTCTGGGTGGCGTGGCGGTCTATTCTGTTGCTTACCAACACAGGGATCGCTAGTTTGAATCCCGTGTTACCTCCGGCTTGGTCGGGCGTCCCAACAGACACAGATGGCCATGTCTGCGGGTGGGAAGCCGGATGTGGGCATGTGTCCTGGTCACTGCGCTAGCGCCTCCTCTGGTCGGCCGGGACATCTATTCAGGGGGGAGGGGACACTGGGGGGGAACAGTGTGATCCTCCCACGTGCTATGTCCCCCTGGCGAAACTCCTTACCGTCAGGTGAAAAGAAGCGGCTGGCAACTCCACATGTATCGGAGGAGGCATGTGGTAATCTGCAGCCCTCCCTGGATCAGCAGAGGGGGTGGAGCAGCGATCAGGATGGCTCAGACGAGTGGGGTAATTGGCCAGTTGCAGTTGGGGAGAAAAGGGGGGAAAAAAACCCCCAATAATAATCCATCCATCCATGCATCCATTATCTGAACCGCTTATCCTGCTCTCAGGGTCGCGGGGATGCTGAAGCCTATTCCAGCAGTCAATGGGCAGCAGGCGGGGAGACACCCTGGACAGGCCGCCAGGCCATCACAGGGCCGACACTTGCTTGATGGTTGTCCATCGTAATAATAATAATAATAATAATATTCAACTCAAATCCATTTTGCAAATCAATACAATCTATAGGTATAGGGGTTAGTTTCACTGTGTTTTCTAGCTCCAACTACCGTCAAATGAGCCATGTACTGTATAAACGCAAAGACAAATAAAACCAAAGCCAGCAAATCTATATATCAATCTATATGCTGAGCGAAGATGTTACATTTTTTTTAATACATCCTCAGAAAACTCTTTTCATATATTATGCCCCGTGATTAACTGCACACTTGGATCCTAACTAGCATACAGGCACATGTTTATAAGATTACGAGGGCAAAGTCAGTCAGGCGAAGTCTCGTATGACATGTTTTTGGCCAGAAGCTCAAATAAGTCTCTGTTTTTCACCCGAGTCTCGAGTCATTTTGGCTGCAAATCCATTAGGACTATTTGTTGGGGAAATTTGAAAATGTTTTTATTTTGGCTGTATGGGGATCTAAATTTGTGGAGCAGATGACACGGGCAAAAACTGTGACAATCAGGCACAAAGATATCTCAACTATTCAGGATCTTCTCTGCGCTGGCCAAGGTCAATGTTGAGAAATTATGGCTTCTAATGAGCAACGTGTTGGCACACTTGACGGTTAAAAAAAAACAACAGTAGAACTGCTTGAAAGAACCTGACTTTCAGTTAAAAAAAAGATAAGTTAGGTATCTTTGTTGTGTTACTGTGTTTTCATATTGCAATGGTCCTCAAAAACCAAATTCAGTGCATTCCAGAGCGAGAGACAGGGAGAGAGAGAGAGAGAGAGAGAGAGGTCTTTATTTTTTAAAAAATCCCCACTTTTTCTCCCCAATTGCACCCGGCAAATTACCCCACTCTTCCGAGCCGTCCTGGGCGCTGCTCCACCCCCTCTGCCGATCCGGAGAGAGCTGCAGACTACCACATTTCCTCCGATACATGTGGAGTCACCAGTCACTTCTTTTCACCTGACAGTGAGGAGTTTCACCAGGGGGACGTAGCATGTGGGAGGATCACGCTTTCCTCCCCGGTCCCCCCCGAACAGACGCCCCAACTGACCAGAGGAGGCGCCAGTGCAGTGACCAGGACACATACCCACATCCGGCTTCCCACTCGCAGACACAGCCAATTGTGTCTGTAGGGACACCCGACCAAGCCGGAGGTAACACAGGGATTCGAACCAGCGATCCCCGTGTTGGTAGGCAACGGAATAGACCGCTATGCCACCCAGACGCCCTGAGAGATTTTTTTTTTAATTTTAAAACAAGTCTTTATTTAACAAAAAACAGACTTTTAACAATATGAACAAAGTCACTCCTTCACAATAAACTTTCCAATAAAAACTTAATTTTCCATCACAGAACCAATGAATCGATTCACATATCAATTGAGAGAGAGAGAGAGAGAGAGAGAGAGAGAGAGAGAGAGAGAGAGAGAGAGTGAGAGAGAGAGAGAGAGACCTCAGCACTGTTACAGCAGCACTGTTGCTAAAATCAAACTTTAACTATTGATTCTTAAAACCTCGCAACAAATTTCTAACATAACCTCTGGGTCCTCTAATTGGAACCGCTACTGGTTTACAGTTATGATGAGTCACAGTTACCTTTTTCATGTGCTCGGACTACTAGAATCATCATATCCAAAGTGACCAGTTGCTAACCAACCGTATTTAGGTCTGAGCTCAGATGATCTTAGGGATGACATTAAATAGATTAATCTCAACGCTGGTCCAGCAGCAATACAATTCTCCCCTCTGTATGGGGACCATCGCTGGTTCCACCTCAAAGAGGTATGGAAATACTGTGCCAGGGGCCTCTGTGTTGCATTTTTGTCGTGGGGCCTTGAATATTTCATACCAACGCTGCCTTCCTTTGTTAGGAATTGCCAACACAGTCTCACTATCAACTCTTCACATATGGACGCTCTGGGTGCCCCTTTAGCGTCAACTTTCAACGTGGAGGGTAGTTGCGTTATTTGGTCTCGCCCCATATACGTGAGCAGACAAAGGACTGAGATCACACACAGCGCTTTACTTGATTAGCGGCTGCATATGGCCCATAGGTACAAAGAATATATATAAAATATATATTCATGAACTAATTTTATCTTCTTCGATTATCCGGGCTGTTTATATATACAACTACAGAGTCTACATCTATTTTTTTCGTTTGTGTGCGTTCATTGCTAATGTGGTTAACAAGCTAAGCTAACAGCTACAGCCGTTAACTCACCTGAATATCAAATGTTCACCGTCCTCAGTACGAAGTAGCAGCTTCTCGGCCAACTCTTGTGATTCAGGGTTATACCTCAGCTCACGAAAATCAACTGCGAATCTGTTTTCACTCCAAAAACTCCGACGGACTGAACCACACAGACGACAGAGGAAGACAAAACAAAATGTTCGACGAGAGAAAGCCGCCCGTCGCGCGCTCTGCGTGCGGGGGCGGGGCATATCAAAGCATGGGGAACGCTAGATCAGTTGTCAGTTTTTTTATTACACTCTGTATTAAACATAATTTTGTAGGAGAGGTCTGTTAAATTAGAAGTATAACCCTGAACCACGCGAGTTGGCCGAGCAGCTGATACTTAGTACTTGGGACTTTGAACGTTTGATATTACGGTGAGTTAACAGTTGTAGCTGTTAGCTTAGCGTGTTAGCAATGAATGAACACAAATAAAAAACAGATTTAGACTCTGTACATCGATAATTAAAAAAATTGTGGATAATCTCGAAGAGGATAGAATTAGTTTATGAATATGTGATTATTTGGGGGGGGGGTGTAACTATGGGGCGTATGCAGCCGCTTGTCTGCTGACGGATATGGGGCGAGACCAAATGACAATTGCCCTCCACGTTGAAAGTTGACGCACACACACACAAACACACACACACACACCCAGAGCTTTGCAAAGTGACGAAGAGGGGTCCTGACCAAGCTTCCATATGTGACGAGTTGGAAGTGAGAATGTGTCAACTGCTGTGCGTTGTTTTATTGCGGGCCGTGTTGACTGAGCAGTTATCTGAAGATGTGATTGTGTTGCTGGCTTAGTTAACTTCGTTTGCATGTTGTTATGATGCGTCGTGAGGGACTAATGGTCCAGTCTGGCTGTTAAGTGACAAAGTCGGGGGCGTCCGGCTAGCGTAGCGGTCTACTCTGTTGCCTACCAACACAGGGATCTCCAGTTCGAATCCCCGTGTTACCACCGGCTTGGTCAGGCGTCCCTACAGACACAAGTGGCCGTGTCTGCGGGTGGGAAGCCGGATGTTGGTATGGTGCACTATGGCGCACTCGCTGCACTAGCGCCTCCTCCTCCTCCTCGGGGCGCCTGTTCGAGAAGGTCCCCCTGGTGAAACTCCTCACTGTCAGGTGAAAAGAAGCGGCTGGCGACTCCATATGTATCGGTGGAGCCATGTGGTAGTCTGCAGCCCTCCCCGGATCGGCAGAGGGGGTGGGGCAACGACCGGGGCGGATTGGAAGAGTGGGGTAATTGGCCGAATACAATTGGGGAGAAAAGGGGGGATTTTTTTTTTTTAAGTGACCAAGTCCGGAGGATG